>NW_015163216.1:15158-40958 GCF_001447785.1 Gekko japonicus | reverse complement strand
AGCCCCCCCCCCCCCCTCCAGTGTAGCAATTTTTCTGCAGGGGAACCGATCTCTGTCCGCTGGAAGTCATATGTAATCCGGGGAGAACTTCAGGCCCCCACCTGGAGGTTGGCAACCCTTCCGGCCCCCCTCTTTTCCACCAAGTCAGCGGGATTTGTTGTGTGTGTGTGTGTGTGTGTGTGACAAATCAATGTCTTTCAGTGCAAGAAAAGTTAAATGTAGGGATCTGACATTTTGTGGCTGGTCATTTTAATGTGCAAAAAAGGGGGGGGAGGGGGGGGGGGGGGAGGAACTCCTGCCTGCACTGGAATCAACCACAGCCCCATCCTGCAAAATTAACAATTGCACAAAAATGGAAGCAAAAAATTTTCCCGACAATAACATACTGGCAGAACAAAATCAGGGAATGCTTTATTTATAAGCGCACCTCTTGTAACGCCTCAGTCGTGCAATCAGAGAAATACCAAAAGTGGTTTCAGGCAGTATGGTTTCCTATTATTAGTTATTTAGAAAATAGTGAAACAGTTCCAAAAAACCTGCTATACAAGAAGCTGTTGTTCTTTTAACTGTTTGATACTTAGAGACCTCTCCCTGCCAACAAAAGTCCGCATGGTCAAAGCAATGGTATTCCCAGTAGTCATGTATGGCTGCGAGAGTTGGACTATAAGGAAGGCCGAGTGCCGAAGAATAGATTCTTTTGAACTGTGGTGCTGGAGAAGACTCTTGAGAGTCCCTTGGACTGCAAGAAGAACAAATCAGTCAATCCTCAAAGAAATCAACCCTGACTGTTCCCAGGAAGGCCAGATAATGAAACTGAAGCTCAAATACTTTGGCCACCAAATGAGAAGGGAGCACTCACTGGAGAAGACCCTGATGCTGGGAAAGATTGAAGGTCAAAGAAGATGGGGACGGCAAAGGATAAGATGGTTAGACAGTGTCATCGATGCAACAAACGAAATTTATGTTCAGAATACAACTGTTTTCCTTCCACCGCTGGGGTGTTCATTGATTTTGAAGCCCCTTGGGGAAGAAGAACCGTTTGTCTCTTGGCAACACACCTGGAGAAGCTTCAGGAAGCGGACTGGGCCCCGTTCCACACGCTATCCCATTCTAAGCCCAGCAGGGCACTGGTGCGACTTTGGGTGGCCACGTCTCCTGACACACTTAGGAGACATCTAGAGTTGCTCAAGCTTAGGCTTGTTCCAAAAACATGCTGAATTCTGGAAAACGGCCCTTCTGTCAGGGGGAGTTGGGCCCCCTCACCTGGGTGCTTGGACAGAGTTCTTGCCTGACACTTCAGGCCTACTGAAGAGATACATGGAATGGTAAAGGCGTCACCAGTCCCCCTTGTCCTTTTGGGGGCTCTGGTTTACCTTATGCATTAGCCCGCAGGACAGACAGAGCCTAAGGAATGAGAGGCTAAGCTTGTAAGGAAGTTTGGTGTAGTGTTTAGGAGCGCAGACTCTAATCTGGGAGAACTGGGTTGGATTCCCCACTCCTCCACATGTAGCTGCTGGTGTGACCTTGGGTCAGTCACAAGTTCTTTCAGAGCTGTTCTCTCAAAAACAGTCCTCGAAAGAGCTCTCTCAGCCCCACCTACCTCACACACGCAGTGTTCCCTCTCAGCTGAGTTAGCGTGAGCCAGCTCACAGTTTTTTAGCCTCTGGCTCATACATTTTTGTCTTGGCTCAGGAAGGGACGGCTCCAGAGCAAACTAATTTGCGCAGAAGCCAAGTTGCTCGCTCACAACTTTAATGCCGGTAGCTCACAAAGGGGAATTTTTGCTCACAAGACTCCACAGCTTAGAGGGAGCACTGCTCACAGGGTGTCTGTTGTGGGGAGTGGAAGGGAAAGGCGCTTGTAAGCTGCTCTGAAGAAGAAGAAGAAGAAGAAGAAGAGATTGGATTTATACCCCTCCCTTCACTTGGAGTCTCAGAGGGGCTTACGAACTCCTTTCCCTTCCCCTCCCCACAACAGACACCCTGTGAGGTGGGTGGGGCTGAGAGAACTCTTGACACAAACTGCTCTTTTTCAAGGACAGCTGTGCCAGAGCTTGTGACTGACCCAAGGTCACATCAGCAGGTGCAAGTGGAGGAGTGGGGAATCAAACCCGGTTCTCCCAGATTAGAGTCCGCACACTTAACCACTACACCAAACTGGCTCTCTGAGACTCCTTTGGGTAGTGAAGGGCGGGGTATAAATCCAATCTCTTCTTCTCTTCTAACATCTCCAAAGAGTCAAACAGAGACGCTTAACTTTCCCCCCAAAAACAAGGTGGCATATGTTATGTAGTGTAGCAAAATGGTGGCATATGGTATGTAGTATAGCAAAATGATATTAATCCTGGTCTACAAAGCACCAGAAGCACTTTTGTTCTGTTCTGCCAGGGCAATTCTCATGTGTCCCCTGAGCATAGGAAGGTTTGTGATGCTCGGTGGTGTAGCTCCGTTCTCATTTTTCCTTGTGACGTATGACTGCCTGTGTCTCTCCTTCCCCCAGAGAGAAGCCTTCAATTATAAAGGCATCTTTTCACAGATGGAGGTGACTCAATAGAAGGGAGAGGAGATGGGAGAACGGGAACCAGAAGGACCAGCGAGCACAGGCCCCCTTCTCCTCCCAGCTGGGAGTGGTGTTGAATTCTGGGAAAGAGCTGAACTAGAGGTCCTGACTAAGGACACCCTGGCCTCAGATGCCCATCGCCGACGCTTCCGGCAGTTCCGCTACCATGAGGTTGACGGGCCCCGAGAGGTTTGCAGCCAGCTCCACGGACTTTGCAGCCAGTGGCTGAAGCCGGAGAGGCACACCAAGAAGCAGATCCTGGACCTGGTGATCCTGGAGCAGTTCCTGACTCTCCTGCCCCAGGAAATGCAGGGCTGGGTCAGAGGATGCGGGCCGGAGACCAGTTCCCAGGCGGTGGCCCTGGCGGAAGGCTTCCTCCTGAGTCAGGCAGAGGAGAAGAGGCAGGCAGAGCAGGTGAGGGGGATTCCTCCAACAATACGTTTAATTCAAGCAGCGATATCTGGCCTTATTCTGAAGTGTCCCTGAGAGCCAGTTTGGTGTAGTAGTTAAGTGCGCGGACTATAATCTGGGAGAACCAGGTTTTATTCTTCCCACCACTTGCACCTGGCTGGATGCCCTTGGGCAAGCCATAGTTCTGATAAGAGCTTTTCTTGAAAAAGAGCAGTTTCTGTCAGAGCTCTCTCAGCCCCACCTACCTCACAGGGTGTCTGTTGTAGGGAGGAGAAGGAAAAGGAGATTGTAAGCCACTCTGAGACTCCGAGTGGAGGCTGGGGTATAAATACAGTCTCTTTTTCGCCATCCTTCTCTGGGCCCTCCAGTGTTGCCCTCCTCGGCCAGTTTGGTGTAGTGGTTAAGTGCGCGGACTCTAATCTGGGAGAACCGGGTTTGATTCCCCACTCCTCCACTTGCACCTGGCTGGGTGACCTTGGCCAAGCCGTAGTTCTGATAAGAGCTGTCCTTGAACAAGAGCAGTTTCTGTCAGAGCTCTCTCAGCCCCACCCACCTCCCAGGGTGTCTGTTATGGGGAGGGGAAGGAAGCGGAGTTTGTAAGCCGCTCTGAGAGTGAAGGGCGGGGTATAAATCCAATCACCTTCTCCTCCTCCTCCTGCCTCCCCCCCCCGAGAGATATTTGTCCAAGTGTTAATCATCCAAATAGGAGATTTTGCAGCCTCCATTGGCACCCTCTTCTACTAGAGAATTTCTGCTCCCTCCAGATAACTCAGCAGGTCTGCTGGTGGAAGGGTGCAGAGTCTGGGAGTGGGGCCGGGTCCATTCCTTGGCCTCTTTTCCATTCCATCTCTCACCCCTCTCCCTCGCTGCTTTTTTCAGATGTGGGGACCATCCCTGAAGATGGAAACTACAATCCCTGAGGTGGAAGGAGCTTCCTTGGAGCAAGGGCAGGGGGCGCAGGCCATGGAGCGTGCCCAAGGTCCCCTCTCCTGTGGTAAGAACTCATTGTGCCTATTTAGGATTGGGGCACCCAGTGAATTTGATGGGTAGAGAGCAGAGTTCCCTCTAAGCTGCGCTAGGGGGTGCTGGTGCACAACATTTCAGAGGCCTGCTCAGAAGCTTTCTGCTCAGCTCACAAACCAAGCTTCCTAAGAAACAATGGAAGATGGGAGCACATTTTTCTGGATCTCATAGAATTGGATCCCCTGGTCCAATCTTTTTGAAACTTGGGAGTTTTTTTGAGGGGAGGCACCTGCAGCTATGCCGCAGATTCGTTGCAGAGCTCTGGAAACCAGTTTCTTGGTGTCAGGTTCCGCAGCCAGCAACCGAGTACACGCTTCATGGAAAGGTTATACTTTATTGAAGAGCTATAGATGGCATTAACAAAGGCACTGTTAAGAATGGCGTCGCCCCTACAAGCATAATGGGATAGAGAGTATTCGTATGCACACACACCCCTTCCTTAGGCCAATTAGCCACATTCCCGCGCGCTGGAGAAGGAGCTCCAGGCCGTTAGAGCCGAAGCTGGGAACCGAAAGCGCTCCCACGGTTCCCTAGAATCCCAGACACAACACACCACCTGCAAGGCCATAGATAAGCAAGCATTAGAGAAGCTGAAAAGGAATGAAGCGGTCCTGGCAAGCTAGCACCCCACCCCCAACCCTTATGGCAGCATAGCTGACACTTGGCCCCAATGATAATGGGAAAATTAGGCTTCTTTGCCTGTGGTTATAGGGGCATCTGTTCGGCTGCTGTGGGAAACAGGACGCTGGAGTAGGGCTGGCTGGCTGTGGCCCGGCACTCTCCAGGAGTTTTGAGGAGGGGCTTTTTACAGATGTGATGTCACGTTGATTCTGTGTCTGGCTAAAAACGAGTTGTGCAAATTGGAGTGCAAGTCTTCAAATTTTCTGAGCCATAAAAAGCCGACGCGTAATCCGGATGCCTGATGCCGCCCTTAATCCTCCTTGACTGACCATTCTGGCTTAGTATATGCCAGCTTTTGAGACTGGGTCCCATTACAGCCATGCCTGAATAAGAATTATTCGAAATGTGGCATCAGGCATCCGGATTACGCGTCGGCTTTTTATGGCTCAGAAAATTTGATGACTTGCACTCCAATTTGGACTTTGATATTGCTTCTATGCTGGAGTAGACACATGGAAAGACTGTGACTTGTTTCTATTATGATTTATTATTGCACTTTGGCCAATTGATTTATATCATACTTGTTATGTTTATTTGATTTATATTATACTTGCTGTTATGCTTATTTGATCATTATATACTTGCTTACTTGCTTGTGCATTATTTTTTGCCAGTGGTGTTCTTTTTTGTCTCTTGCACTATACACCGGCTTCCCCCCCCCCCTTTTTTGGCTGCTTGTAAAAACCAGTTGTGACATTGGCATGTAAAAAGGTGCTCTAAAAAGTCACTGATACTACCCGACAGTCTCCAGACATGCTCAACTCACATCTGGGTTTTGGGGGTGAATGTGATGGTGATGTGTCATGTGATGTCATTTCTACGCCCTCTTGCCTCCCCGCCAGTCCAGACACGTGTGCCCGGACAGCAGAAGAATCGGATTCCTGGGCTTTTGGTCTGATTCAGCAGGGATGCTGTAACCTTTGGAGCTCCAGAGTTCACGAGATGTATTTCGAGTCTGTCATGATCTGGGCTGTGCAAGCACGGCCTGGCCGGCCCAGGGAAGCCTGTGTAGCAGTGGGAGGAGGCTAGGCCTACAAATTCCAGAAGGCCTTGGGACATTTTGGAGCCAAAATTGACCAATAGGAAAAGAGGAGGGCTTGGAATAAGAGACTGGTGGAAGAGGGAAAGCTGTTCTTTCTTCCCAGAGGGCAGAGCCAGAAGGAAGTCTGCTTCAGGGGAGAGACCCTCATCCTGAGGGAAGGGTGAGTAGTCTAAGGCCACTTGAGATAGTGAGCTAGGGACAGTATATATTTAGACGCCTTAGGGCATTTGATGTCTTTTCTTTTCACCCACTTACTGTTATTATTCTGCACCTTGTTGTTTGACCTCCTATAAAATAAACAATTTTCATTGTTCACTCTGCCTGGTCCTCACGCCTATTATTCAGCCTAAAGGGAGGTCTGAAGGTTTTGGGAAGGTGTTCTGGGCCTTCTCAAGGGATCCTAAATCCGAAGTGGTGGCAGCGTCAGGTGACCCCCCCACACACCTGAGTCATGACAGAGTCTCACAGAAGTCTGAAATATTTTGGCAGCATTTATAACCCCGGGTTTCATGGGTACACAGTGCTTCTCTTCTGCCGCTCCCAGAATTTAGTTAAAAGTGTTAAACAATTTTTGACTGTATACAGGGTGAGGTTTCACACCTATGGAAAGGGTTAAGGTGAAGCCAGGAACAAACAAGCCAATGGAATAGGAAGTCAAGAGAAACCACCTTCCTTCCTTTCTCCTTTTTCTCACTAACAGGCAATGGAGAGTTGCTGTTGACCCATTGTATTTTCAGAGATGTGGAAATGGCTGCTGCAGCTTCAGTCCAGGTAGGGGATTTGAGCAGGGGACAACCTGGGTCCTGTTACTGCCAATGGCCTGTCTTATTAGCTATGCGGCAGGATAGGCCAGAGGGGTACAGGAATCAGACACCACTTGTATACCAAGATCCGGCCCAGTAGAAAGACTCCAGATTTGAAGAGGAAATTAAATAGTTTTTATTGAAGAATTTCTAGTTACAAGCATACTAAGCATTTAAAAAGAGCAACCTGAGAAAGCAGAGGTGATTGAAAGTGGTCAGTTATGGGGTGATACAACCTGTCCAGACATGCAGGGGTCCATGGAGATGAGATTATGGCCCAAACCAAAGGTATAGGGGTGAACTGCCAGTTGGCATTGGGGCAGACACACAAAATCTGAGGCCATATGCTCTGACAGTTATAGGCTTTGGAAAACAATGCAGACCAACGGGAGGTCTTAGGGGCTGGTCTCAGGTGAGAACAATAGATTTTCCAGACCAATAAGGAGTCCATGGAGGTGTAGTAGAAGGCGGAGCATAATTCAGGTGTGACCAATGAGCTTCCGGAGGGGCAGAGTCTGGCTGCACAATAGCTGGGTGCTGGATGGCTAGTTAAATGGGTCTTGATGTCTACTCATGGTTCCCAGATTTACACAAAAGGTGGGAGATGGGTCCCTGACAGAGTCCAGGAAGGATTTGTTAATAATTTGAATGTTTGATTAGTTATCTCGGTATCCTGAGGGATGGGGATGAGACAAAGGATTTATCACCTATTCAAGGGCCGGCATGGACGGCTTCAAAAGGGAATTAGATAAGCATATGGAGCAGAGGTCCATCGGTGGCTATTAGCCACAAGGTATAGATAGGGGCTCTGGGGCAAGTGGTGCTCTGTCTTCTTGGTGCTTGGGCGGGGTCAACAGTGGGAGGGCTTCTAATGTCCTGGCCCCACTGCTGGACCTCCTGATGGCACTAGTATTTTCTGGCCACTGTGTGACACAGAGTGTTGGACTGGATGGGCCTTTGGCCTGATCCAACATTGGCGTCTCTTATGTTCTTATGTTCTTATCACAAAGGTACAGGAGTCGCAAAAAGGACTACCGTTATATACTCGAGTATAAGCCGACCCGAGTATAAGCCGAGACTCCTAATTTTACCACAAAAACCTGGGAAAAAGTATTGACTCGAGTATAAGCCTAGTTATAGTTCTTAAAAGAGGTCAATTTACAGTAGAAACTGTATGCGATGCACCCCACGAACTAGCACACAGATGTGGGCAAGTTCTTGCCCAGTATGGCACGGAAAAGGCGCGGAGGAGGACGTCCGCCTCGGTCTCCTCTCTCTGACGTCACTGGTTGCTAGACGCCAATCAGCAGGCGATCTAGCAACCAGTGGAGGCGGGGCGGGCAGCGGCGGCTTCTAGTGTTCTGCTGAGCGGAGGAGGTCTTTTAACTCCGCTGTTATTATTGGCACGTCAGTCTCCGCTCTCCTCTCTCTTACGTCTGGTTGCTAGACGCCAGTCGGGAGGCGATCTAGCAACCAGTTTAGGCGGGCGGGCTGCAGTGACTAGATCAGTTTAGGCAGGCGGGCTGCAGTGACTACAGGCTGATATCTGGCTGCGGAGCGGCGGCATTTTCTGGGGTCATTTTTTTTCTCACTCGAGTATAAGCCGAGGGGGTGCTTTTTCAGCACAAAAAATGTGCTGAAAAAGTCGGCTTATACTCGAGTATATACGGTATGTGCAGAGTTGGAGACAGAAGGGCTATCTACCAGGTGGCAACTGAATAGCTTTAGAAATGCAGACACTTGATGGAACTTGCTGTTGTGTCATCGCTGGGTGTGGGGAGAAGGCTGGAGGTTTGCTCTGAAGCGGTGTTCCCTCTAAGCTGAGTTAGTGTGAGCCAGCTCGCAGTTTTTTAGCCTCCAGCTCACACATTGTTGTCTTAGCTCAGGAAGGATGTGGCTCCAAGAGCAAACTAACTTATGCTGTAGCCAAATCACTCGCTCACAACTTTAATTCCGGTAGTCGCTCACGAAGTAGAATTTTTGCTCACAAGACTCCACAGCTTAGAGGTAGTATTGCTCTGAAGGCTGCCTTGTATGAAAACCTGAGAACGGAGACCCTCCTCCCAGAGCTGTGGCTATCTGTGTTTCAGGCCAGGAGTGCCTTCTTTTGGCCTGACTTTTGTGGTTCTCTGGTTCAGGTCAGGAGCGGGGCTCCCATGTTGTTGGGGCTACCCTATAGTCAGGGCTATTTTTGGGCAGGAACACACAGGAACGGAGTTCCAGCTGGCTTCAGAGTTGGCCACGCCCACTACAGCCCAAACCTCTCCGTGCCTGGCTACAGAGGGAAGGCCGGGAGAGCGACCTTCCCCGACCTATTCAAGGGCCGGCTTTCCCGGGCGCCCCGCAGCTGTGGGACGCCCAAGCAAGCCAAGGGAATGTATGGGGGTGTGGCCTAATGTGCTAATGAGTTGCGCCGTCAGGGATGTGGCCTAACATGCTAATGAGTTTCTGCTGTTGGGTGTGGCCTGTGATGCTAATGCATTCCTGCTCTGCCTTTTTGCTAAAACCCCAGCCCCGCCTATAGTAATGCAGCACCTCTGGCTCACAGTCTCCCCTCCTTTCTCAGAGGGGGCCTTTTCTCCTGCAGTTTCTAGAAGGTGTCCGGGGGAGAGGGGCTCTGAACGCCACTCCCTTCACCCCATGCCAAGTCATACATCCTGTACCCTCCCAGACTACTCCCTTCCAGGGTGCTGTCTCTGCCTGGCGTGATCTCTGATGAGGGAATCTGCTTTTTCTTTCAGGGTCCGTTTCCCTTTGAGGAGGTGGCCGTGTATTTCACCGATGCAGAGTGGGCCCTGCTGGATCCGGACCAAAGAGCTCTCTACCGGGAAGTCATGCTGGAGAACTACGGGAATGTGGCCTCTCTGGGTAAGGTTCTTTCAGAGATGCCAAAGGTGCAATTGGCTGCCCTTGTGAGGAGGCACGCATCATAATATGGAACGGCAGTACACCGTTTTGAGGCCTGTCCGGCTACTTGCCTTATGGTGACTCGTATCCTTCCTCCAGGGTCGGGGGCAAAGGGTGGCATTAGGGGAACAGCTGTCCCAGAGGCATCCACTGACTTGTGGAATGCTCAGGGGTCATTTCGTAGAAAAAGAGGTGCAGGAGCTCATTAGCATACCTCATTAGCCATAACTTATTTGCATATGCTACACCCCATGATATCACTGGAAGTGTGTCAGAAGGCAACTACCACCGCTCAGGCTCCACTGGACTGTTTTGGATTGCTAGCTATGCGGGGGGGAACGTCCAGATCTGTCCTTGCAGAGGAGAGAGAGCTTGTACCTGAATAAAACGTGGTCTTAAAGGTTCGACTGGGCTGTTTTGGATTGCTAGATATTGGGGGGGACACACACAGTTCTGTCCTCGCAGAGGAGGGAGAGCTTGTACCTGAATAAAACTTGGTCTTAAAGGTGCCACTGGACTGTTTTGGACTGGGGGGCTGGGGGGGGGGCTCTGCAGCTTACCTGGCCGCTTCTTGCTCTGAATGAGGGCTGCTGGGAGCAAGGGGTGGGGCTTGTTGCATGTGCCCACTCCCTGGGCTCTTTACTGCCGGAGCTCTGCTCCTGTGCGCTCCTGCAGGAAATGACCCCTGGGAGTGCTCCAGGGAGCGGTACTTTCCCCAATGTTATTCAACATCTGTATGCACCCCCTTGCCCAGACTGCCTGGAGGCATGGGCTTGGGTGTCCCCAGTATGCGGATGACACCCAACTCTATCTGTTGTTGGACGGCCAGTCAGACTCTACACTGGAAGATCTGGACCGTGCGTTGCAAGCTGTGGCTGGTTGGCTTAGACTGAGCTGACTGAAACGGAATCAGATGAAGATGGAGGTCCTGTGCCTGAGTTGGGAGTGGCCCGAGGGTAGGGATCCCACTCCCGACCTTTGATGGGGCTCCGCCGGTGCCATCACCGGAGGTTAGGAGCTTGGGAGTGCTCTTGGATGCCTCCCTGACAATGGAGGCCCAGGTAGCAGCCACTTCCAAGTCAGCCTTTTACTATCTTCGGCTGATCAGGCAGTCGGTTTCCTTCCTTGAACCCAACGACTTGGCCACAGTGATCCATGCGACGGTAACCTCAAGATTGGACTACTGTAACGCCTTCTACATAGGGCTGCCCTTGTCTCAAATCCAGAAGCTGCCGCTGGTGCAGAACGTTGGCAGCCAGACTGTCGATGGGTCTCCCTATGCGGGAGCACATCCAGCTTGTACTGAAGGCATTGCACTGGTTGCCGATAGACCGGATTCGTTTCAAGGTGCTGGTTTTAACCTTTAAAGCCCTATAGGGTCAGGGTCCGGCATACCTGCCTTTCCCCCACGTGTTCCCTGGAGAGCGCTGCGTTCAGGGGTGCAAAATCGGTTGGCCCTCCCAGGCTGGCGATGACCAGCGCCAGGGCCTTCTCGGTGGCAGCTCCATTCTGGTGGGATGAGCTCCCAGAAGAGATCAGGGCCCTGCGGGACCTCTCACAGTTCTGCAGGGCCTGCAAGATGGCGCTCTTCCGCCAGGCTTTCGATGGTGGAGCCGCATGACACACCGAGGAGTGTCCCTGTGTGCTGTCTACCATCTTTATCTCTAGCCTGTGCCCGCTGTATAATAAGCTGAGGGGACTGAGCCGGCGTGAGTATTATCTGAACATACAGCCACCTAAGGTGCTCTATAAAGGTTTCTTGCTCTTCGTTTTTATCAGATCATGTTCCATCATTTTTTAGGAGTATTTTAAATGATCGTTGTTTTATGTTATATGTTTGTGATAGGGTTAATTGTATTTTATATGGTAAAGGTAAAGGTTTCCCTTGCTCGAAAGCCAGTCGAGTCCGACTCTAGGGTTGCCGTGCTCATCTCCGTTTCCAAGTCGAAGAGCCAGCGCTGTCCGAAGACATTTTCGTGGTCATGTGGCCGGCATGACTAAACACCAAGGCGCACGGAACGATGACATTATATGAAATTCTACGTAAGCCACCCTGAGCCCACCTCGGCAGGGAGGGCGGGATAGAAACTGAAATAAATAAATAAATACTTGCCCAGAGGCAACTGAGGCCAGTGTTGTGGCCATCATCACCCAAGCCAGAGGAAGTGTCCTGGCCTGAAGCGAAGGTGGGATGAGAGGCCCTCAGAAAGACTCCGGAAGGGTCCAGATCCTCATTTTTCTGTTTCCAGCCTTTGCAACCCACCTTTTTCCCTGGATGGGATTACAGACATGTGCTCTGACTGTGATCTGGAAATAATCCTTCCCTTTTATACTGGTGGGGATTGTTTCTGTCTTTCCAGAAGAATTTTTATACTTGCTTGGATTTCTGTCCTTCCCCATATAAGGATGAGATCTCTGTCTCTCCCCCCCCCCCCCCCCCCCAAGTGCGCGGACTCTAATCTGGGAGAACCGGGTTTGATTCCCCACTCCTCCACTGGCACCTGGCTGGATGACCTTGGGCAAGCCATAATTCTGGCATGGCTGTCCTTGAAAAAGAGCAGTTTCTGTCAAGAGGTCTGTCAGCCCCACCTACCTCACAGGGTGTCTGTCGTGGGGAGGGGAAGGGAAAGCCGCTCTGAGACACCTTTGGGTAGTGAAGGGCAGGGTATAAATCCAATCTCTTCTTTTCTTCTTCTCTTCTTCTGTGTGTGTGTGTGAGAGAGAGAGAGAGTGTGAAAGAAGCCAGAATTATAAGAGAGACTATAGTGGAGACAGACAACAGCCTTGCATCCAAATAAAGATTAGCTACAAAAGGAGTTCACGGGAAGAGTTGCTAAGACAAGACGAAATACAACTGTGAAATATATAACAAAAACTATTACTTGCTTATACTTTTGAATTTTTCTTTAAAGCCTGTACATGAGAAAACTCAAAAGGTTACACAATTCTCATAAGGAATTTGGCTGCAAATTTAAACAAGAAATAGCTCCTACACTTTGCAAACACTTGAGTTCCCAATGTCCTTGGCTATGAAGTCCATTGTAAGGATATGCTTGGTGACCCATGTGTCACTCAGGCTAGGATGCGTTTCGGGGCATGTTCCTATTTCCTCCTAGCCTTCTGAACTGAAATATACATTGACCCCCAAAAAATTTAAAGCCTAGAGACATTTACAAAAGTCAAGCTTAAGGTTACATATTTAAAAATCTTTTTGTTTCTGTTTCACATCCCTCTATAACCTGGTACTTACAATTTAGAATTGGATTGTTTCCCAGAAGTTTTCTCCGACTAAATGCTCACAGCTGTGGAGTTGGGATGGCTTCCAATTTCTTGGAGGTTAGGAATTTTGTCAATGTGGAAATCTGACTAACCTTTTCTCTCTGTAGAGTTAATTAGTATCAGGTGGCCAGACGGATAGGATTACATGATTCTGCAAAATTTACGGCCAACCTTGGTAACATAGAAGCCTGGAATGCCCCTTACAGAAAACAGCTTAAATCAAATTCACTATTTAAGCCCCTTGGGGCCAATGTGTCAAATTCAAAAATATGTTTCCTCTTGGCTGCAGCAATATTTTATAAACATTAGGACCTTGCTTTGCTACAAATAAGACTGTAAATTTAAAGTCATCTTCCTTATGCTGTTGCTCAGAAAAATTGAGTGTTAAAGGTTATCAATGCACATGTGCGTGCCGTAGATGCCAAAATTCTAGCTTTAATCAGTCTTCTTGTACTGCCAACGTAATATTTATCACATATACACTTTATCAAATACACAACATTGGGAGTGTCGCTTGTGCTGAAACTTTAATGAGAAATGGCTTTGAAATTTCTAAAGTATAAATAAGTAATAGTTTTCATTATATATTTCACGGTTGTATTTTGTCTTACCTTTGTGTCCAAAGAAAGGCTGGATAGTTCCTCAAGAGGATCTCAGGAGAGGATTTCCTTCCCAAGTGAGCTGGCTGATTGTGGGTATCCTTCACAGGTACGTCAAGGGAACAGGCAAGGACTAGCCAAGAGTCCGATAACTGTAACAGGAAGCATAACATGAACAATAACTTTTTGTTTTTGTTCTTAGTTACAAAACCTTAATGTGAAAGTTGATCAATTACATTCTACTATCCGATACAATAGGTGATGCTGGTGTACATTAACACGTTGGAATTATACCATAATTTGAAAAATATTATTTACAAAGAAAAAACTAAAGACAAAAGGAGTGATTGAGTGAAAATATCCGTGAGAAAAACGGATTCTCTGCGTGTTTTAGAGCTGAGTGATTTAACTACTAGAACTGCTTCACTTCTAAGCAACTTTTACTTTGGAAGAGTGATAAAGCCCAATGAGCAAGGCGGGAGGGAAGCCTTCTGGGTCCTGGGATCTGGAGTTTCAGGGAAACTACTTCTGGGAAAGAGCTCAGCTGTGGCTATTGAAAGGGCTGTGGTATCCTTAAATCCTGGATATTCTAGGGAAAGGTTGGGGATTAGTTAAGTTTAGCCAAGTTGGACGAAGCCAAAGGGTTGTCAATCCTTTCCTACTGCAGTCTCATAGATGCCTTTGGACCTTACCTGGCCTCCCAGGTACTAAGGTTATCTCTCTCTTTATTCCAGCAGAGGACAATCAGAGGAATGAGGGTGAGGAACCTCTTCTGCAACTGCAAGATAAAGTTAATAAGGAAGACGTGAAAGGAAATGTCAGGAATCGAGGCAGTCCGAAGAGAAAGGAAGACAGCCGTATGGTTGAGAAGGGAGATGGAAGAAAGCTTAATGTACATTTTCCAAAGTACAATATAATGAAGAAAAGTAAATCCCTTCAGTGTGGAAAGTACATTACATATAGAGCACAGCTTCTTTTGAACCAAAGAATACAAAGAGGAGAGAGATCTTTTGAATGTCCAGAGTATGGAAAGAAACTCAGTCAAAGTGGCTATCTGCAACTGCATCAAGGAACCCACCCAGGGGAAAAACCCTTTGAATGCTCAGAGTGCGGAAAGAGATTTCGTCAAAGTGGCACTCTGCAACAGCATAAAAGAACCCACACAGGGGAGAAACCTTTTGAATGCTCAGAGTGCGGAAAGAGATTTCGTCAAAGTGGCACTCTGCAACAGCATAAAAGAACCCACACAGGGGAAAAACCTTTTGAATGTTCAGAGTGTGGAAAGAGATTCCGTCTGAGTAGCTATCTTCAACAACATCAGAGAACCCACTCAGGGGAAAAACCTTTTGAATGTTCAGACTGTAGAAAGAGATTCAGTCGGAGGAGCCATCTTCAAGAGCATCAAAGAACCCACACAGGGGAGAAGCCTTTTGAATGTTCAGAGTGTGGAAAGAGATTTAGTCGGAGTGGCACTCTTCAAGAGCATCAAAGAACCCACACAGGGGAGAAACCTTTTGAATGCTCAGAGTGCGGAAAGAGATTCAGTCTCAGTGGCACTCTTCAAGCGCATCAAAGAATCCACACTGGGGAGAAACCTTTTGAATGTTCAGAGTGTGGAAAGAGATTTAGTCATCATGGCAGTCTTCAGTTGCATCGAAGAATCCACAGAGGGGAAAAACCTTTTGAATGTTCAGAGTGTGGAAAGAGATTCAGTCAGCGTGGCAATCTTCAGTGTCATCAAAGAACCCACAGAGGGGAGAAACCTTTTGAATGCTCAGAGTGTGGAAAGAGATTTGGTCGGAGTGGCACTCTTCAAGAGCATCGAAGAACCCACACAGGGGAGAAACCTTTTGAATGCTCAGAGTGTGGGAAGAGATTCAGTCAGAGCGGCCATCTTCAACAGCACCGAAAAACCCACACTGAGGAGAAACCTTTTGAATGCTCAGAGTGTGGGAAGAGATTCAGTCACAGTGGTACAGTTCAACAGCTTCAAGGAACCCATATGGGCGATAAACTTTTCGAATGCTCAGAGTGTGGAAAGAGATTTTGCTGGAGTAGCGTTTTTCGAAAACCTCTAAGAACCTACACAAGGAGAAACCATGAAACCTTAGTCCATGAAAAGAGTACTTCTCTTATTTCACTACTAAAAGATAACCACAGACCACATAAAGCACTGAAACAATATAAACTCTTGTAAAAGGCTTTAATTTGCACAGGAATCTGACCCTAGTCAGGAAGAAATGTTATAAATGCTCAGACTATGGAAGGATCTTTAGCCATGTTTGAAGCTCTCAGATAGATCCCAGAAGGAAGAAAGCAAGGATGGGCTCTTCCAGCTGAAGAAGATTAGAGATCAGTTCCTGTTTTCTTAAGCAAGAAGCAATCGACACAAGGGAGGAACCTCATAAATGCACAGCGTCTGGCATGGTGCGGGTCCAATTTCCACATTCCTCAAAGAATCTATACAAGGGTAAAACTTTCCTATAGATGATTCTGATGAGACTGTTCTTTGAACACCCAACGGATCAGAAAGTAGTTACACAAAGGAGGGCTTTTTTAGTGGTTTCCTTCCTATGTGAAATGCGCTATTTCAGGTAATCTGCCGGTCTAACTTTGCGACATCTACAGAACTGGCAAAAACATTTCCTTTCCCAAATCCTGTGAAGAATGACTGATATCTACAGCATAGACCAATTGTGGCCAGCCTGCATTCTTAATGCAGTTTGGTGTAGTGGTTGAGTGCGCAGACTCTAATCTGGGAGTACCGGGTTTGATTCCCCACTCCTCCACTTGCAGCTGCTCGATGACCTTGGGCAAGCCCTAGTTCTGACAAGAGCTGTTCTTGGAAAAGAGCAGTTTCTGTCAAGAGCTCTCTCAGCCCCACCTGCCTCACAGGGTGTTATCTTCTTCTCTTCTGGGAGAACCAGGTTTGATGCCCCACTCCTCCACTTCCACCTGGTTGGATAACCTTGGGCAAGCCCTATTCTGACAAGATAAGATTATGCCTGGCGGCAGCTACAAACATGGACGGCTTCAAGAGGGAATTAAACATCTGGAGCAGAGGTCCATCAGTGGCTATCAGCCACAAGGTATAGATAGGGACTCTGGGGCAAGTGATGCTAAGAACGTAAGAACATAAGAGACGCCAATGTTGGATCAGGCCAAAGGCCCATCCAGTCCAACACTCTGTGTCACACAGTGGCCAGAAATACCAGGTGCCGTCAGGAGGTCCACCAGTGAGACCAGGACATTAGAAGCCCTCCCACTGTTGACCCCCCCCAACCACCAAGAAGACAGAGCATCACTTGGCCTAGAGCCCCTATCTATACCTTGTGGCTAATAGCCACTGATGGACCTCTGCTCCAGATGCTTATCTAATTGCCTTTTGCAGACGTCCATGCTTGTAGCCGCCACCACTTCCTGTGGCAGTGAATTCCATGTATTAATCACTCTTTGGGTGAAGAAGGACTTCCTTTTTCCCTACCTGCTCTATCCCATGCATAATCTTATAAATCTCAATCATGTCACCCCTCAGTCGTCGTTTCTGCAAGCTAAAGAGCCCTAAGCGCTTTAACCTTTCCTCATAGGGAAAGTGTTCCAACCCTTTTATCATTCGAGTTGCCCTTTTCTGCACTTTTTCCAAAGCTATAATATCCTTTTTAAGGTGTGGTGACCAGAACTGCACACAGTATTCCAGATGAGGTCACACCATTGATTTATATAGGGGCATTATGATATTGGCTGATCTGTTTTCAATACCCTTCCTAATAATCCCCAGCATAGGATTGACCTTTTTTATTGCTCTGTCTTCTTGGTGCTTTGGCGGGGAGGGGGGGACAACAGTGGAAGGGCTTCTTGTGTCCTGGCCCCACTGGTGGACCTCCTGATGGCGCCTCGTATTTTTGGCCACTGTGTGACAGAGTGTTGGACTGGATGGGCCATTGGCCTGATCCAAAACTGGCATCTCTTATGTTCTTATGTTATAGTTGTAGGGTTTCAATCTTTGGAAGGGGGCCTTTTTCAAAGAGATAGGTTTGACAGGTCCGGAAATCTCAGAACTTTTGTATTTATTTATTTACTGGTGGGAACTCATAAGGACTTGTCACATACATCTCATTTCCCCTTCCCCCAATATTTCATATTTCCCTTTCCTGAAAGACCCCATAGCATTGCCTCTTTTCAAGATTCCTTCTCTCCTTTCCATGTTAGTCTGAAGCAGCAAAACAACGTTTGAGTCCAGTGGCACCTTTAAAGACCTACAAAGTTATATTCTGGGTATGAGTTTTCATGTGCATGCTAAAACCTTTGTTGGACTCAAAACTTCGTTGCACTGTACATTGGTCTTTCCTCAAAATCAGTTCGGAAACTCCAGTCAGTAAAGATCGCCGAAGCGCAGTTTCGTGTAGTGGTTAAGGTTAAGACTCTAATCTGGGAGAACCGGGTTTGATTCCCCACTCCTCCACTTGCACCTGCTGGATGACCTTGGGCAAGCCGTAGTTCTGATAAGAGCTGTCCTTTGAAGAAGAGCAGTTTCTGTCAGAGCTCTCTCAGCCTCACCTGCCTCACAGGGTGTCTGCTGTGATGAGGGGAAGGGAAAGGAGTTTGTAAGCCGCTCTGAGACACTTTTGGGTAGTGAAGGGCGGGGTATAAATCAATCTTCTTCTTCTTCTTCTTCTTCTTCTTCTTCTTCTTCTTCTTCTTCTTCTTCTTCTTCTTCTTCTTCTTCTTCTTCTTCTTCTTCTTCTTCTTCTTCTTTTTGTTAGATGGAGCGTGCGTATTCTTCCCATTCTAAAGCCACCACACTGCCTGCCCATCAGTGACTGGGCTCAATTTAAAGCCCTTTATGGCCTTGGACCCTCAGATTTGCAAGAACGCCAGGCTCTTTTTGTAGCAGGAACTCCTTTGCATATTGGGCGACACACCCCTAATGTAGCCAATCTTCCAAGAGCTTACAGTCGCCCCTGTAAGAAGAGCTCTGTAAGCTCTTGGAGGATTGGCTACATTAGGGGTGTGCGGCCTCATATGCAAAGGGAGTTCCTGCTACAAAAAGAGCCCTCCACCCATGCACCACCACAACAGCTGCTTCAAGACAGTTGCATTGGAAGTGAAAGTTTGAGTATTGTTACTGAATGCTTGTGTGGGATTCTGCAGAAGACAGGAAGGTGGCTTTTTAGGGCTGGAGAGTTTCATCTCAGAAGGTGCAAAAATTAGAGTAAGAGAAGTAGTGAGGCAGCAGGAGATGAGCTTTTTGTAGAACAAAGGGAGGGCTGTGATGGGAGAACAGTGGGGTTATATCTGCGATGGAGAATTTTTATAAAGTAAAAATTTATATGAATTTTATAAAGTCCCTGAGAGACTGCCTTGCCCCATGCGTACCCCACAGAGCACTACGGTTGGGGTCACAACACCGACTAGTTATTCCAGGCCCCAGGGATGCCAGGCTTGTTGCGACCAGGGCTCGGGCCTTTTCGGTGGTGGCTCCTTACTGGTGGAACGAGCTCCCGGAGGACATCAGGGCCCCGCGGGAACTTGCACAATTCCGCAGGACCTGTAAGACGGATCTCTTCCACCAGGCTTTCCATTAGGAGCTGCCACTGTTACCATCAATGTACTCCACTAATAGGAGCTGCGGTGGCTCAAGTGGTTAAGATGCTGAACTGCAGGCTGTGGAAGGTCAGTAGTTTAGCAGTTCAAGACCCGGGTGCCGCATGACGGAGTGAACTCCCATCTCTAGTTCCAGCTCCTGCCAACCTAGCAGTTCGAAAGCAAGAAATTGCAAGTAGATAAATAGGTACCACTTCGGTGGGAAGGTAACAGCGTTCCGTGCACCTTGGTGTTTAGTCATGCCGGCCACATGACCACGGAAACGTCTTCGGACAGCGCTGGCTCTTCAGCTTTGAAACGGAGATGAGCGCCACAACCCTAGAGTCGGATTCAACTGGCTTTCGAGCAAGGGAAACCTTTACCTGGTGGAAGGGCCAGCCTAACCGACATTGTGTTATACCATCCTGTGGAGTCCAGAGATTGTTAAGCTGAGAATCTTGGGTGCGGTATTATACGGCACACTGCTGCGATTTAGTCCTGTGAGCACTTTCACTTTAAATCGTTAAACCCGTTTAACTGGTTTTAGTTGTTTTATATGGATTTGGTGCACGGTGCCAAATATTGTTAGCCGCCCTGAGCCTGCTTGCGGGGACGGCGGGATATAAATGTAATAAATTAGTAAATAAAAGGCCTAGACACTCAATCTTGATGGGGAGGGCGTACAGAACGCGTACAGAATGAAAGCGCCTGTGGTGGGAGAAGGTTGTGGTTGCCAGAGGAGTCCTGCATCTAATAGAAAGAAAGGTGAAGCCAGCCAAGAGGTACAACAAATATCATACATTGCAAATAATTCAAGCCCACTTTGCTGGAGGGGGTGTAAGGAAATAGGCAGTTACATACACTGCTGGTACGATTGCCGGGAGGTAGCATCCTTCTTGGATAAAATAATAGAAGAAAATAATGATCATAACCAAAATCAAGATAGACAAATCCCCGGAAGCTCTGCTTTTAAATCTCAGAGAGGAAAATGCTCTCTCTAATACACAAAGGAAAAGAATCTCTCTATTACTGTTTGCAGCCAAAACCACATTAGCAGCCACATGGAAATCCACGAGTAAAGCTAAATGTAAACCTCTGGTACAAAAAGCTATGGAACCTTTATATAATGGAGAAAATCTCAGATACTCTGGAACAAAATCTATCTAGAGGTGGTCAGAATGACATTGTATGTATATGGTACCCCATACTAGTACATCTACCTACCAAAGAAACAGTACCTGATGTAATAAACACTCTGCATCTATGGTAATTTTCAAACTGTATAATACCGACAAATTATATAAATGTATGAAGCCATTGAGAGCTGACTAGGCTCAGGCTTACCTTGTAAATCTTTGCTGTTTATAAACATGAATTAAAATTATCTGTTATAGAGAGATTTTTGGAAATGGGCACAATATATTGGGCGAAACATTAATTTTGATGAATGGGAGAAATGTTGGTCTAAAAATTTAAAATATATAAAAATAAGTAACATAATTAAGATGTTATATATGTGGCACATTACACTGGAAAGACTTAATAAATTTAGTAAGAATATTTCTGTAAAGTGTTGGAAATGTAAGGCAAATACAGGTAATTACTTTCATATTTGGTGGATATGTAAAAAAGCAAAAAATATTGGAAAATAGTGAAAGGAATGATAGAAGAAATTCTTGAAATAGACATACAATTAAAGCCAGAATTCTTTTTATTAAATATGTTACCGGAAGCACTTAAGAAATATGAAGTATATCTAATTCTACATGTATTAGTAGCAGCCAGAATTTTATTTGCGAAGTACTGGGAAAATTAAAATATACCTATGAAAGATGAACTTTTATATAAAATAATGGAAGTTGCTGAAATTGAAAAACTAACATATGTTATTCAGGGTAAAAGTGAAAAAGAATATGATAAATATTGGTCTAAACTGTATATATGGTTACAAAAATTTTAAGTAAGTGAACAAAGGGATAGATTAGATTTATGCAATCTCTGGAAGATTCTCTGTTAATTTGAAATGTAAAAGATTCTCTGTTAATTTGAAATGTAAAATGTATATGGAAGTACTTTGTTTATGGAAAATGAAAATAAATGGAGGGGGGGAAAGAAAGAGGAAGGAAGGAAGGAAGGAAGGAAGGAAGGAAGGAAGGAAGGAAGGAAGGAAGGCAGGCAGGCAAGAGGTACAGAGAGATTTTTGGAAACGTCCAAAAGTTACTTGCTTGATTGGATGTAGGAGAATAAGAATAATGGGGTCAGGAAGCAATTCTGGAGGGTTTTTTTTTTGTCATCTTCTGGGCGTGGAACAGCAGTCCCTGTGGGTGTGGAGGGGGAGGGTATTTCTTAATTTCCTGCATTGTTCAGGGGGTTGGACTAGATGTCCCTGGAGGTCCCTTCCAACTCTATGATTCCGTGATCTGAGCAAGGTCTTCTGCGGGGGCCAACCTGCCACTGGGCAAAATCAACACTGGTTGTCTCTCTTGTGGCCCCCACGTGCTGGAGCGGCCTGCCTGCGGAAGACAGGGAAGCTCCGTCTCTCCTGGCTTTCCACAAACGATGCAAAACTGAATGATTCAAGAGAGCTTTTCTACCCGGGCAAGAGAGTAGCTCTGTACTCCATGACTCACAAAGTTACTTACATAAAGTGTTCGGGACTGTGGTCTACGCTGCTGTGTTTAGCTTACTGAAAGTAGGATCCTACAATATATATTTTTGTATCATTTATAATTTTGTCTCATGCGAAGAAGAGGAGGAGGATGGATTTATACCCCATGGCCCTTCACTACTCGAAGGAGTCTCAGAGCAGCCTACAATCTCCTTTCCCTTCCCCTCCCCACAACAGGCACCCTGTGAGGTAGGTGGGGCTGAGAGAGCTCTTGACAGGAATGGCTCCTGAGATAACAGCTCTGAGAGAACTTGTGACTGACCCAAGGGCACACCAGCATCCTATTGTACTGTTTATTGAATGCTCCATGTTGTTGCTTGTATTGACTTACTTTGTGTAATCTGCCTTGGCTCCACGGGAGAACAGTGGACTGTAGATGACATAAATAATACCAGCCTCAGACTCCTCACGCCCCTAAGCTTTGCCCTCTTGCAGGCTCAACCCCCTAATCTCCAGGAATTTCCTGGCCTGGTATTGGCAACCCTGGCAAGGCCTGGCCCCCATGAGTCCTCCCTCAATGGCCAAAATGTCCCTGAAAGGGACCCTGCCCCCTCCCCCTGCCTTTTACTCACAGAAAACTAGTGGTGGAATGCTGTGGTTGCCTAGCAACAGCCATTGAGCACTTCTGTTTCTTAAAGCTACAGGTGCTCCTTTTATCCTTTTTGCTTTTTAAAAAAACCCAATAAAAAACAATGTGTCCCCCCCCCCCAATATATTTTACTGCCACCATGGGGCATTTTTCCGGTTTGTGGAAAGGTCTGTTTTGTCCACTCACAGCTCCAATCACTGGATTTAGGTATGCTCAGATCTGGCCAACTCTGCTATTAAAATATGGTTTATTTTATTAAAACACTGATGTCTTGTTTTCCTGGCAGTTCAAGGCAGCTTATAGTACTACTTTAAAATATTTTCAGTCAGGGCTTTTTTTGTAGAAAAAGCCCAGCAGGAACTCATTAGCATAATAGACCACATCCAACAGCAGGAACCCATTAGCATATTAGGCCACACCCCTGACAGTGCAGCTCATTAGCATATTAGGCCACACACCCCATGCCTTCCTTTGGCTTGCCCAGGCAAGCCCCTCCCCCTTGAAGGGAAGGGAAGGTGAGCGGGCCCATGGACAAATCCTTCCAGGCCCTCCCTGGCTCACCCACCTCAGAGTCTTGCGGGGGGGGGGTCACTCTCCAGGCCTTCCCTCTGTAGCCATGCATGCGCAGAGATTTTGGCTGTTGTGGGCGTGGCCAACTCTGATGCCAGCCGGAACTCTGTTCCTGTGCGTTCCTGCCCCCCAAATAGCCCTATTTTCAGTTAAAATGAAGATTAAAGTAGCAAACCCCACACCTCTGCCCCCCTTTAAAAGATGCCTACCATTCAAAACCCCACAGAAGCCGACAAGCAAGCAGGCCTTGGAGCACCCCCTAAACCAGTGAGTGAATGTTCCCTGCCTTTACTGGGCTAATTTTTTACTCCCTTTTATACATACATACATACATACATAGAAACCTTTGTTGGCATGTTAACAATCACAGAATGAATAAAACATCTTATCCTCAGTATTCCTTTTACTTTCTGCTTAGCTTTCCATTGGCTGACAATTTATCTGCGCTTGAACAGAGTGCTTTCCCAGTCCCACTGAGCAACCACAGCAAGGTTAAGTGCCTGGACTCACATCTGGGAGAACTGGGTTTGATTCCCCACTCCTCCACTTGTACCTGGCTGGGTGACCTTGGGCAAGCCGTAGTTCTGATAAGAGCTGTCCTTGAAAAAGAGAAGTTTCTGTCAAGAGCTCTCTCAGGCCCATCTGCCTCACAGGGTGTCTGTTGTGGGGAGGGGGAGGGAAAGGAGTTTGTAAGTCGCTCTGAGACTTCCTTGGGTAGTGAAGGGCGAGGTGTAAATCCAATCTCTTCTTCTTCTTTATACCTCTGGAACTAGAGAGCAGATTTTCTTGGCCACTTAAAAGGCACCTTTAATCTCATCCTTAATTTGAAAAAAAAAAACACCCCACAGTAATCAGCAGGGGTCATTTTATAGAAAAAGAGGTGCAGGAGCTCATTGCCATAACTCATTAGCATAACTTATTTGAAGAAGAAATTGGATTTATACCCCTCCCTTCACTACCCAAAGGTGTCTCAGAGCGGCTTACAACCTCCTTCCCCTCCCCACAACAGACACCCTGTGAGGTCGAAGAAGAAGAGACTGGATTTATACCACACCCTTCACTACCCAAAGGTGTCTCAGAGCGGCTTACAAACTCCTTTCCCTTCCCCTCCCCACAACAGACACCCGGTGAAGTAGGTGGGGCTGAGAGAGCTCTGACAGAAACTGCTCTTTTTCAAGAACAGCTCTTATCAGAACTGTGGCTTGCCCAAGGTCATCCAGCCAGGTGCAAGTGGAGGAGTGGGGAATCAAACCCAGTTCTCCCAGATTAGAGTCCGCGCACTTCACCACTACACCAAACCACTATATTTGCATATGCCATACCCCTTGACATCACCGGAAGTGTGTCAGAAGGCAGCACCCACCGCTCAGGCTCCACCCCAAAAATCTGCAGGTATTTCCCAACGCAGAGTTGGCGAGCCTACCAGGAGAAAAACTGCTTCAAAAGCACAAAGAAAATAGTCCAATGTGGGATTTAGAAAGGGGCTCCCCAGAAATGAAGGGGGGCCTGGGAACCCTTGGGAACCCCCCTAGCCATGCCCCTGGGCTGGGCTAAACCCAGGAAAAGGTGGGAGTTGGCCAGTGGTTATAGTGGTATTTCAGTGGTCTCCTGCTGTGTCCTTTATTTAAACTTTTAGAATAGTCACTTTAAGAACTGCAAACATACACACCGCGTGCATAAGACAAACAAATGGTCACAAATTTGAAAGTAAGGAGGGAAACACAGATAAGCCTGTAGGGGAACTTTTTAAAAGTTTTCCTGGACATTCATTTACAGGAGTCTTATTAATGCCTTATTTATATTGGTGACTTTGCACTGAAATTTACTAAATTATGTCATCATAGATGCCTCCGTTTGGTAAATGCATGGCTAAAGTCTCTGAGCCAGAATGCCAAACAGTTGCTGTGCACTCAGTTTCTGAGCAATGTACAGAGTTCAGAGTAGCAGCAGTCTTCTTCTCACTTCAAACTCATATCCTACCAGTGAGTCCAAGTCCAAGTCCCAGAGCACTGAGCCTATTCCCAGGGGCTGTCATTCTACTTTGCAACCTGTCATTCCAGTCCCAGAGTAACCTATCTGGGCCCAAAGACCTTAATGGAAAAACCATTCCACATTGTCTTTGCAGCTTTTTTGTGCTGCAATGTGATTTCAGTGGAGCCCATGCATGTCAATGGGCATGCCTGGCTGCCATCATCTCCAGGGGGCCTTCAAGCCTCTCCCATTGTTTCCAATGGGCATTCCTATCATTCCTTTTATACATCCCAGTTAGTTGTCCCTTAGGTGTTGGGTAGAGGAGCCCTCTTTTGAAATAGACGAGTGTTGATGAATTATTTTCAACACACACACACACACACACACACACACACACACACACACACACACGAGTTAATGCCAATGCAGCACATATGGTCGTCTCCCTTGCCAGCCCCCTGCAAAGAAACCCTGCGGCTACTTGCCTTCTTCGTGAAATCCAGATTGCTGGAAAAGAGAAGCAGGTTTTTCTGAGCAGTATCCTATTACTTGGTTAAGTGAGGCAAATGCTATTTTGGTTCATCCTATGAACTAAGATCATGGCATCCGGCCCCATCACTCCTTGGCAAATAGAAGGGGAAGTCGTGGAACCGCAGACTGTGACAGCAGCCATGAAATTAAAAGACGCCTGCCCCTTGGGAGGAAAGTGATGGCGAACCTAAACAGCATGATAAAAAGTAGAGACATCTCCCTGCCAACAAAAGTCCGCATGGTCAAAGCAATGGTATTCCCAGTAGTCATGTATGGCTGCGAGAGTTGGACTATAAGGAAGGCCGAGCGCCGAAGAATAGATTCTTTTGAACTATGGTGCTGGAGAAGACTCTTGAGAGTCCCTTGGACTGCAAAAAGATCAAATCAGTCAATCCTAAAAGAAATCAACCCTGACTGTTCCCTGGAAGGCCAGATAATGAAAATGAAGCTCAAATACTTTGGCCACCAAATGAGAAGGGAGCACTCACTAGAGAAGACCCTGATGAACAACAACAATAGATAGGAACTCTCAGTCTGGGGCAAGGACAGGCCTGCCCCCCCGTGGGTTTTGTGGGCCCCCTCCC
>NW_015163216.1:11712-14453 GCF_001447785.1 Gekko japonicus | reverse complement strand
GGAGCCATGTTGGCCCGGGGGGGGGGTGGCGGCCAGAGCGACGTGGACCATGCACCTGGAGGACAAAGTGGCGCTGGTGACGGGGCAGCCCAGGGTATCGGCAACGCTTGCGCCCAGGCGCTGCTAGAGAAAGGCTGCAATGTAAGGACGGACGAGCGCGCGCGGGGTGTGTGTGTGTGTTCCTGCAGCAGCAGCAGCAGCTCTACCCGCGCCCTGCCGTTCCCCTTCGCTGCGGAAGGCTCTTCGGCTTGGAAACGGATGAGCACCGTGTCCTAGAGTCGGATTCGACTGGCTTTCGAGCAAGGGAAACCTTTACCTTTACTATATTTACAGGTCTTGTTTGCTGAAGTAGGTGTGAGACAGTGCTTTAACAACAGTGGCTCTGTAGATCAAGGTTTCTGAATGGGAAAAGCTGTGACAAAAACACGACTAGTATTAACAAGCATTTATTTGAGGGTCTTTGAGAAGAAGTTGCCCCTCACCCGGGATCCCTTCCTCCTTCTCCCTCCCTATTCTAGGGACTTTTGTTTCTTGGTAGGATTTTGATTCCTTCTAGGAAGTACTTGGTACTTGCCAATTTTTGTCCTGTGGGTGCTATAAATTGGGCCCAGGGAAACGCGTGTAACTTTAGGAACTGCCAAAGAAAGAATTCCTGATTTTCCCAAAGAAGCCTGCAACTTCTTTTCACACCCCGGGTGGAGTCATCCCGGCGGCACGCGCGCAAAGCAGACTTTAAGGTAAGAATGATTACTGTGCCCCCCCCACTTTCCCCAGCCCCCCCCCCCTAGAAAGGTCCTAGCTAGGGGCCTGCAAGGAATGCTCTGTCTTCTTGGTGCTTGGGGGGGGGGGAACAGTGGGAGGGCTTCTGGTGTCCTGGCCCCACTGCTGGACCTCCTGATGACACCTGGTATTTTTGGCCACTGTGTGCAACAGAGTGTTGGGCTGGATGGCCCGATGGCCCGATCCATCATTGGTTTCTCTTATGTTTTTATCCAGCTGATGCCCAGCATCAGACTTCCTTGGCGTTCCAGGTGCCGCGGACATTGTTCAGCTGCTTCAGTCCAAGACGCCAGCCCCCCTCCCCACCAGTTTTGCACTATGGCTTGCAAAGTGCCAGGAATAATATGCGTCCTTTATGTTGGAATAAGTGTGGTATTAAGGGGTCTTTTATTCATTTATGGTGGGACTGTGTTCATATTCAGGAATTTTGGAAACAAGTTCTACAACTCATAAAGTACTTTACAGGAGTAACTCTTCCTATGGATCCAGTTAGTATTTTATTAAATCTATGGGAAGAGGATCAGATTCCCAGAGATTGCGAAGATCTAATCATAACCCTTCTTGGCTGCAGCTAAAGCAACAATCGCTCAGCATTGGAAAAATGAGAACCCTCCAACAACTGACCAATGGATAAGGAAAGTATGGGATTATTTTACCCTAGAAAAGTGTTCAGTTTTTTCTGATAGGAAAGTTATGACAAGGTTAATTCTTAACCCTTTAGATAAATGGTTTCCTTTCTTGGAAAAGGTAGAGGCAGAGAAAATGACTTGTGAAAAATGGGCTATATATAATATTAGTGCATTGTTGATGTAAGTTTTCAGGTTTGAATTTTTTACTGTTGGGTTTTGTGGTTTATGGAGCTGCGGTGGCTCAAGTGGTTAAGACGCTGAACTGCAGGCTGTGGAAGGTCAGTAGTTCGGCAGTTCGAGACCCGGGTGCCGCAAGACGGGGTGAGCTCCCGTCTCTAGTTCCAGCTCCTGCCAACCTAGCAGTTCGAAAGCAAGAAATTGCAAGTAGATAAATAGGTACCACTTCGGTGGGAAGGTAACAGCGTTCGGTGCGCCTTGGTGTTTAGTCATGCCGGCCACAGGACCACGGAAACGTCTTCGGACAGCGCTGGCTCTTCGGCTTAGAAACGGAGATGAGCACCGCAACCCTAGAGTCGGATTCGACGGGCTTTCGAGCAAGGGAGACCTTTACCTTTACCTTTTTACCTTTGTGGTTTTATGACTTTGTCAAATTATATTATTGTGATACACCTATTATTCTGGTAACCATTTATTCACTATCTGTATTTGTTTTATATGTGTAAAAACTGTCAATGCTTTATGGAAAATTATAAAACTCAATAAAGTGTTTATTAAAAAAGGGGGGGGGCTTTCCTGACCTTCCCTGGCCAGGCCCTGCCACGGGGTGTGTGTGTGAACAGTGCAGGTAGCGCGTCTGGAGGCTCTCCGAGAACCGGCCTCTCCTTGGGCTGCAGCGGACAAGAGCCGCTAAGACCACCCACTAGGCCCCCCCCCCCCATTTCCCTCCAGGACGCTGCAGGCTCCTCCTGCTGCTCCTTTCCCACGGAAGTCTCGCCTCTCGATCACGAGTCGGGGAGTGGGGCGGCGAATGGCCTTGCTCCGCGCGTCTTCCCCTCTGCGCCCGGATCTCTGACGCGCGTCATTGCCAGTCCCGCCCTCGCTGCCTTCTGCGCTCTGCCCAGCGGCCTCCCGCAAGTATGGGGAAGAAGGGGGGAGATTTGGGATCCCGTCTTCTCGGCTGGCTGGGGGGGGGAGGGAATTGGGACCAAGCGAAGCCCAGGATAGCGAGGTGGGGGCAGTGGTTCTGCTGCCCCCCTTCTTTTGCCGGCGCTCCTTTCTTTGCATTTGGGGGGAAACGCTCGGGGGTCGCCGCGCTCTTTGCAGGGAGACCCGGGAGGGAGGCGGGCGGGGAGGGGCAGAGGGCGCTGCGGG
>NW_015163216.1:176-11632 GCF_001447785.1 Gekko japonicus | reverse complement strand
GTGGGGGGGATGCAAGGATCGCCAAACTCCAGGGAGGGGCCTAGAGAGCGGCTGGGATATTTCATATTTCAGTAGAGCATTGGACAGAGTTTCTCATGATCTCCTTGAGGATAAGCTGGTTAGGTGTGGGCTGGATGGTGCGACCGGTGGGTGGGTTCATGGTTGGTTGAAAAATGGTACCCAAGGAGTGCTTGTGGTGGTGCCCAAAACTGCACACAAAAAGGGCTCTGCGTCTACGTGGAGGGAAGTCTCCAGTGGAGTGCTGCAGAGCGAGGTCCTAGGCCCGGTGTTCTTCTTTTTTTAAGTACCCAAGGGTACACTTTTATTATTTGTTTTCATTATATAGGACAGACATACATACATACATACAAACAACACCCAACTACCCCCAACAACATATAACATATAACAATGGCTCTGTGTCTACGTGGAGGAAAGTCTTGAGTGGAGTGCCGCAGGGCTCGGTCCTAGGCCTGGTATTGTTCAATGTTTTTATCAATGACCTGGAGGAAGGCATAGAGGGGATGCTTATCAGATTTGCAGATGACACGAAGCTGGGTGGGATTGCTAACTCTGAAGAAGACAGAGTCAGGATTCAAAAGGATCTGGATAGGCTGGAAGGGTGGGCGGAGACAAATAGAATGAATCTCAATATTGATGAGTGCAAAGTCCTATACTTGGGTACAAAAAATCAAAGGCAGAGATAGAGAATGAGAGGGACTTGGCTTGACAGCAGCACATGTGAAAGGGATCTGGGTGTTCTGGTTGATCACAAGCTAAACATGAGCCTGCAGTGCAAAGAAAGTGGCTGCGAAGGAAGCGAATGCAATCTTAGGGTGCATTAACAGAAGCATTGTGTCCAGATCAAGGGAGGTGGTAGCTCCGTTCTATTCTGCTATGGTCAGGCCTCACCTGGCGGGATAATCGAAGGCGCCAGTCCTTTGCCGCCTACCAGCTAGGAAACCTAACCTTGAAAAACACCCACCCCCTCCCAGCTGAAAGCAAAATATTAGCACATCCCCATAACATTCCAGACTGGACTTGTGGACCGTTCCTAAGGCTTTGAGAAATTAATTTTCGTACTTCAGCAAAAGGAGGGGGTGTCCAAAATAGTTTTCTCCCCAAATATTTTGCATTTCGCCTTTCCCTTCCTGCTTGATTCCCAACAGATTACAACTCATTGAAATAAACTAACAAAGCCCAGAATATATATATATATATATGTATGTAAAGTGAGGAACCAATGTTTCCAAACATAGCAGTGGTTAAAAGGGCATGGATTTCTTTCCATCTTTCTGATGCGTTTGGGTGTTTGTGTCCATGGCTATGCACGGGGATGGTGATATTCTGGATTAATATGGAGGAAAAAGGAAATGATACTTTACATGGAAGGAGCCGCGGTGGCTCAAGTGGTAAAGACGCTGAACTGCAGGCTGTGGAAGGTCGGTAGTTCAGCAGTTCGAGACCCGACTGCGCCACATTATGGAGTGAGCTCCCATCTCTAGTTCCAGCCCCTGCCAACCTAGCAGTTCGAAAGCAAGAAATTGCAAGTAGATAAATAGGTACCACTTCGGTGGGAAGGTAACAGCTTTCCGTGCGCCTTAGTGTTTAGTCATGCCGGCCACATGACCACGGAAACGTCTTTGGACAGCGCTGGCTCTTTGGCTTTGAAACGGAGATGAGCACCGCAACCCTAGAGTCGGACTCGACTGGCTTTCGAGCAAGGGAACCTTTACCTTTACCTTTTACTTTACATGGTCCGTGATTCAAATGTGGAATTTGCTGCCAAAGGATGTTGTGATGGTTACAGACATAAACAGCATTGAAAGGGAATTAGATAGATTCATGGAGAATAAGTCTTGTCAGTGGCTACTAGTTGTTTTCTTTTTTTTCCAGGGTTTCTTGGGGAAGGTCCATCAGGATTTGTATTTGTTTTCCATTCAAAATTAAAGTATCATTTTGGCGCGCTTCCTTCAGGATTCGATCTCTTGTGCACATATATATAAATTGGACTAGAACGTCTCGGGGATGGTTCGGTCAAGCTGAAGCCAGAGGGCCGAGGCGGTGAGCTTTGGCTATCGCTGGTGCGATGCCATTTTCTAGGTTGAGAGATTTAGCAAGCCATGTGGAGAGGGAAAGTGGTAGATCGGTCATGCCTTCAGCGTCCTCTGCTGTGCCGCTTAATTTCAGGTTCTGGAGTCTCCATCTGTTTTCCATTAATATGATTTTTTTCTTTCAAGGTCTTCTCTGAGTTCTGTAAAGACTTTATTTCTTCTTGCATTGCTGATCCATTCAAATAGGCTTCTTCCGCCATCGTGGAGATTTCCTTTGTTTCTTCCTCCAGTTCCTCTAGTTTTGAGTGAACTGGGCAAAGTAAATCAGTCATTGATTCTTTAAAGAATTGTTGGATATCTGCTTTTAGTTCAGTTAGGTCCCTTTTGCAGATCGGGGCTTCTTCATTATGATCAGAATCTGACGCGGTTGCCATTTTATTTGCGCTTTCGTTTCTTGGGCCCGTGGCTCTCGTTGGTCTATCTGGGTTAAAATAGGTAGTCATGGATTCTGAGATTTTGGCTGAAGAGCTATTTTTCGATCCTCCAGTTTTGCCCATGTTCTTTGCAGAGTAAAAACGACTCCGTTTTTTGTGGCTAGGAAGAGGGTAGGTTCAGGAGCTCTCTGGCTATGCGACTGCCATTAACGACATCACTCCACCCCTCTTCTTGTCAGTGGCTACTAAACATGGTGACTGAGGGGAACCTCCACATTCAGGGGCACTAATCCTCTGAATCTCAGAGCCAGGAGGCAATGTCAGGGGAAGGCCTCCAGAGGAACTGGTTGGCCTCTGTGTGAGACAGGAGGCTGGACTAGAGGGACTATTGGTGTGATCCAGCAGGGCTCTTCTTACTGTCCTTAAGAGAATTTAAGGATTTGTCCCTGACCTGGGACTTGACCCAAAGTGTTAAGCGAAGCAGGTAATGCATCCTGCACTGGGCAGTTTCAAGAAAGGTGGGACGTAAGATAGCAACTCTGCCTGAGGCATGCAGAAATTTCTGGAAGGTGACAGAGATTCCATGCCCACGTGCAGGTTTTCCTGAGGAGACATGTTAAAATGGAAAATACTCTTGTTCTCCCTGATGAAAGTAACACTTTCAATAATAATTACAAGAAGTTAGTGGAAGTAGCGCCCAGTTACCCACCAGCACTGTAGAGGAGTCCACTCGTGTCGTGTGAGCCCCTGAGGGTAGTCTGAGCTTGCAGGATGTCAGAACTACACAGCTTTCGAAGGAAGGTTAACGTGGCCCTCTACGTATGTCTGCGTAGGCCGCACTGAGTTACTTGGTACCAGCAGGGTGAAAACTAAGTAAATGCCTACACAGGGGCCAACTTAATGTTTTGTTCTGTTGTCCCAGAACTTGTCTAAAATTCGGCACGGAACAAATTCAATTGACCTGTCACCTCAGCGGGGAGGGCGGGATATAAACCGAATTAAATAAATAAATAGGGTATCACAGAGCTGAATGGGACGGAACATGAGAGAGGCTGATAGAGCCGTTTTTCGTTTCATTTCTTTTTTTGCCGTTAAGTCACAGCTGGCTCATGGTGACCCTCTAGGGTTTTCAAACCATAGAGGTGGTTTTCCATCTCCTGCCTTTGCATATAATGACCCAGGATTTTCTCATTCAAATACTAACTAGGGCCGACCCTGCTTCGCTTCCGACATCTGATGAGACGGGGCTAGCTTGGGGTTGTCCAGGTCCAGGCCTTTCATACCTGGATAGAAATTTGCTTTGGGGCATGGGGGTAGGGGGTGGGCAGAAGCACCCGGGAAATGTTTCAAGATGCCCAAAATCCACTGTGATGCGAAAGTATCGCTTGTAATAATAATTGTTGTTGTTGTTGTTGTTCAGTCGCACAGTTGAGTCCGACTCTTCGCAACCCCATGGACAAGATCCCGCCAGGCCCTCCTGTCTTCCGCCGTCCTCTGAAGTTTGCTCAATTTCATGTTCGTTGCATCGATGACACTGTCTAACCATCTCATCCTTTGCCGTCCCCGTCTTCTTTGACCTTCAATCTTTCCCAGCATCAGGGTCTTCTCCAGGGAGTGCTCCCTTCTCATTGGGTGGCCAAAGTATTTGAGCTTCAGTTTCATTATCTGGCCTTCCAGGGAACAGTCGGGGTTGATTTCTTTTAGGATTGACTGATTTGATCTTCTTGCAGTCCAAATAATAATTACAAGGAGTTAATGGAAGAAAGGCCCAGTTCCCCACCAGCAGTGTAGCAGAATTCACTCGCGTGGGCTCCGGGAAATGGCTTGAGCTCACCACTACACATCTTTGGAAAGGAGGCTCACGGAGGGAAAAAAGATTACCGGGGTTTTGGCCACTGTGTGACGCCGAGTGCTGGACTTGATGGGCCGCTGGCCTGATCCAGCATGGCTCCTCTTACGTTCTGATGTAGCCAGCGCCTTCTGTTTACCTATCTTCACCTTAAGGCCTCTCAGGCCGGTGTTGAAAGAGTTCTGTCTCCCAAATTTGTTCTCTCAGCACCCCTGTGAAGTAGGTTAGGCTAAATGATAGTGACCGGATCTAGTTCAACCAGTTTGTTTCTTGGCTGAGCAGGACTCTGGGGCTGCATTCAGATGTAGTGATCAACTGTTATTTATAAACTGTGGTTCCATCAAGCATGAGTGCATGAAGTTCACTGATTGGCTTATCGAGGCCTACTCGGACTGGCAGTAAATCTTCAGGGTCTTCGGGCTCTCTCTTTATCAATGTTTGGCTATTACAAGTTTGAGTGTCATTGAAAAGCCTGTGACAGAGACCCTAAAGCTTCACTAGGGCTAGTCAGGAGCGCCCCCAAGATCATCTGGGGTCTTGGACCCCTAATGTTCTCATTAGAATGCCCCATTAATTTCCATTCCACTTTAGACCCTCCTGACAGAGTTGGACAAAGGACAATTTGGTTTTGGCCAGACCGCCTATTTGTTGTGGAAGCTCAAATGTCTGAGGAGGGTGGGACTATCATTTTAAATGTTTCTGATTGGTAACAGTATTCAGGAGCTGGCTTAGATCAGATTCCATTGGCCATCAATAGAATTTTCTTTTTAAATAATATTTATTTGTAATTGTAACAAATGGAGCAACAGTCTCCTGAGCCAGTTTGGTGTAGTGGTTAAGTGCGCGGACTCAAATTTGGGGGAACCGGGTTTGATTCCCCACTCCTCCACTTCCACCTGCTGGATGACCCTTGGGCAAGCCCTAGTTCTGTCAGAGCTGTTCCCTCAAGGACAGTTCTGAAAAGAGCTCTCTCAGCCTCACCTACCTCACAGGGTGTCTGTTGTGGGGAGGGGAAGGGACAGGAAAGGAGTTTGTAAGCCGCTCTGAGACTCCTTTGGGTAGCGAAGGGCAGGGTATAAATCCAATCTCTTCTCTTCTTCTTCTGAACTGTTAACTAGTTTATATGGAACAGACAAAAAAACCCTCCACAAAAACAATTTTTAAAATTCCAGAATTTGAACACCTTGTCTTAAAATATTGTATTCATCATGTTAAAATAAAAAGTTCCATAATCAATTTTTTTTCTTTTCTTTTTTCAATTTTTCGGAAAGAAAATAAAAAAAGCTTCAGGGGAAAAACGGGAAAACCCCGTTTTCCCCCTGAATTTTTCCATTTTTCCTCCGGGCCTTCACATCTCTTCTCTGCAGCGCTATTCCCGGGAACCTCAGCCATGCTAAGTGGAGGGTGGGTCTACTGCTAGCCTGGTGGCGTTCCATTTTGCTTGTGCAGAATGGGGTCCTCGAGGGGAAGGGGTCTAGGGGATTGGGGTACTGGAAGAGTGGGGGGATCTCGAGGTTTTGGATCCTGGAAGTTGGTTGGGACCGTCTGACGTTATGTCTTCCTCTGGGTTTCTTTCTAGGGTCTGCGAGGACCACAAGGCACTATGGGGCCTCCAGGGGAAAAGGTGAGGTGTGCCCCACCCCACTGCTGGGAGTATGTCTGGGTTAGGGTGCCAAGGCACTGCTGGCATAACATGTTTCTCCCTCTCTCCCTCTCAAGGCCCCAGAGGGAAACCCGGCCTTCCCGGGATACCAGGTTTGGACAGACCTCCTGTATGTACTTGCCCCCTCCCTACAGTCTCTCATGTCCATCTCCTGCCCCACACGGCAGGAGTGTTTGAGAGGAAGGTGCTGGAAGGCCCCTCATGCAAGAAGGGAGAGGTTGTCTCTGGCCCAGCAGCCATTTTGAACAGGATGTGCTCAGGCTTTCTCTGGCCTAGTAGCCATTTTGAACAGGAAGTGCTCAGGCTGTCTCTGACCTAGTAGCCATTTTGAACAGGAAGTGCTCAGGCTTCCTCTTCCCAGTTCTAGGAAAAAAGCCCACTGGAAAAAAACCCATGGAAGAAACCCCATGGTCATAAATGCTCACAGGAAAAAAGCACACGTCAGAAAAAACCCATATATGTAAAAGCCCACAAGGAAAAATCCCAAATGGAAAAATACCATGTAAAGCGCCATAGATATTTCTAATTGTGGATAACCATTCATCTCCATTTATGAGAATGAACAGGTATTACCTGTATTCACATGCAACAATTTGTGTTGTGATTTTATCAAGTATAAATAATAATTTTGCTATGTTATTAAATGACCTACCTGTGCATTACAGAACCAAACAAAAGTTAGTGAAAAGGAGGGCCAATATTAAAACCTTTTCATAAAAAATGGTCCTCATTGAATCTATACTTTGTATATATGTCTGATTGTGTTTATGTGAATATAATTATTAACCATCTTGTCACATATGTATGACCTCTGAAGAAGGCCTATTTGGCCAAAACGCTTAAGGCCAACTTTGTCAGCCCTTGATATTGTTATATTTTATATACATTGGTTGTAAATGGGCCTCTATATATGTTTTTACATTTGTGATTATTAATAAATACATGTACCTCTTTTTATTTTTTATGGAAAGTTTTAATATTGGCCCTCCTTTTCACTAACCTTTGTTTGGTTCTGGAGTTTCTTGTAAGGTTCAGTTTTCCCCCCCTTTTTGTTTCTGCTTGCTGCCTGTGCATTAGCCAGTGTTAGTTTGTGGCAAGCAAGGTTCCTCTGCAGTCCATCATACAGAGACCAGACACCGGTGTTTCCTCTAAGATGAGTTAGTGTGAGCTAGCTAGCTCACAGGTTTTTAGCCTCCAGCTCACAGATTTTTGTCTTAGCTCAGGAAGGATGGCTCCAGAGTAGTAGCCAGATCTCTCGTTCACAACTGTAATGCCAGTAGCTCACAAAGTAGAATTTTTGTGCACAAGACTCCACAGCTTAGAGGGAATATTGCCACACACTGAGGTGACTGCAGTGGAATAGGAAATTAAGAGCAGTACAGGACATGGTTGCCACGTCTGTATTTAGGAAAGAGAAAGAGCAGGAGGCAGTGGCAGTGGCAGCAGCTGAGGAGGCTGGGTAACATAATTAACATAAGAAGTAACCTGCTGGATCACACCAGCCCCTGCAGTTAGAGGTGTGTGATCTTTTAGTTTTACCATGGGAGCAGAGATATAAAAGGAGTCGCCTGGTGTGGCCCAGGCCTTTTATTATCCACCCCCTGAAGAAAGCAAGACTTTTTACATAGGTAGGTTCTCCACATATTCTCCTCTCGCTGAGGGGCAAAAATTAGCTGCTGGGAAGATTTTAATTTAGTAAAGCATGAGTTTTCAAATTCTGTTTCCCATTCATAGGGTTGTGGGAAAACTAGAAAACAGTATGCCTGCAAAAAGGTCTTCAAAGCAGCCAGGTATCTTTTTTGTAGTTTTTTAGTTTTAATTCTGAGTGATCTCCAGCTGTCACCTGGAAGATGGCAACCATGGTTTCCTAGGAGGAAATGGCTGGTTTGGAAGGTGGAGTCTATGCCAGTGTACCTGTCTGAGTTCCCACTCCTCCTCAAACCCCACCCTCTCCAGGCTCCACCCCTCAGATCTCCACCCCTATCTCCTTCCAGCCAACCATCAACGTACTGTTCTGCCCCTGATCTCTACCATCTGGAGAGCAGTTTTAATTCTGAGTGATCTCCAGCCCTCACCTGGAGATTGGCAACAATGATTCCCCAGGAGGAAAACCACAGTCTTTTTCCATGGTGGAGACCAAAGCAGATTACATCATTCTCCTCTCCCCCTTTTGATCTACACAACAACCCTGTAAGGTAGGCTAGGCTGAAAGTCTATGACTAGTCCGAAATTACCTTCTCAAGTTCTACAACAATAACCTGGGTCTAGCAAACCCTTCTCTGAAGTGCTAACTGTCACGCCTAGGGTAGCCAACCTACAGGTAAAACAAGTGAACTCGAGATAACAGTTCCCCCCCCCCCCGAGAAAAAAACTGCTTTGGGGGGGGAGCTCTATGGCATTCTATTCACAGAATATCAAGGAATTTCCAAATCTGGAGCTGGCAACTCTAGTCAGGCCTTGGCCCAATGAGTTCCTCACAAAGGTCTGGACAGGGTTTACTTCCTTTGTCTTTTTACTGACAGAACCAAGCTTGGTTGCCTAGCAACAGCCACTGAGGGATAAGTTAGTCCCACAGGAGCAGACCCAGCACACAGCCAATGGCACGTGAGTACTCTTGAGTGGCGGTTGAATGGCCAATGGCTGATGGAGTGCATACCACAGCCAGTGGGAGAGCTGGAAATGGCCAATGTGTAAGACAATTATATATATCATAGAATCATGGAATGTTAGAGTTGGAAGGGACCTTGCAGGTCATCTAGTCCAATCTCCTGCACTCTGCAAGAGCGTAGCTGAAAGATAGCTGAAAGGATTATACTTGATAAAATCACAACACAAATTGTTGCATGTGAATACAGGTAATACCTGTTCATTCTCATAAATGGAGAAGAATGGTTGTCCACAATTATAAATATCTAAGGCACTTTACATGGTTTTTTCCCGTGTGGGCTTTTTTCCGTGCGGGCTTTTTTCCCGTGTGGCCTTATTTCCATGTGGTCATTTTTCCACCTGGGCTTTTTTCCTGTGAGCATTTATGACTGTGGGCTTTTTCCTGTGGGCTTTTTTCTGGTCATCCCTCTTGCCTAGTAGCCATTTTGAACAGGAAGTGCTCAGGCTGTCTCTGGCCTAGCAGCCATTTTGAACAGGAAGTGCTAAGGCTTCCTCTGGCCTAGCAGCCATTTTGAACAGGAAGTGCTCAGGCTGTCTCTGGTTTAGCAGCCATTTTGAACAGGAAGTGCTCAGGCTTCCTCTGGCCTAGTAGCCATTTTGAACAGGAAGTGCTCAGGCTGTCTCTGGTTTAGCAGCTATTTTGAACAGGAAGTGCTCAGGCTTCCTCTGGCCTAGCAGCCATTCTGAACAGGAAGTGCTCTGGCTCCTCTGCCTACAGATGCCCAGCCGAATTAGTCCACATTCAATAAACCAATGTTCTGACACCGATTCTCTCCTCTTAGGGCCGCCCTGGAAAAGAGGGTCACCCTGAAAGCGAAGGAAACCAGGTAAGAACAGGCCTTGGAAGGCATCTTCAGAAGACTTTCTTCTCCGGTGGGGGCTGTTTGAAATTCAGGGCCATGTGAAGAACAACCACTACAGTTCAGTGTGGTGAGACCATGCCACGGCTGTTGCCCCCTGATTCCCTTGGCATTCACGTGACCACAATCCCTCCAAAACAGCCAGAGAGGGGAAGTCACATCTTGGAACAGTGTGGTGTGGGGCAAACTGACTTTCCTGACATGGAGCGAGACACACATAACCGCAGGCACATGAAACTGCCTTACACTGAATGACACCATCGGTCCATCGAGGTCAGAGTTGTCTACTCAGACTGGCAGGGTCTTGGGCAAAGTTAGGTCTTTCACACCAACGACTACCTGCCCCTTTCATTAGAACATAAGAAGAACCTTGATTTTGCCTCGTGGCTCTGGGATTCAGAGGTTGAGTGCCTCTGAATGTGGAGGTTCCCCTCGGCCACCATAGCTAGTACCCACCAATAGACTGGTCCTCGATGAATCTATCTAATCTGCTTTTTCAAGCTGTGTTTTTTGTGGCCATCACAACATCCTCTGGCAGTGAATTCCATATTTTAACCACTTTCTGTCTGCCCGACTTGACTGCCCATGAGCTTCAATGGATCCTTAAAGAGCCAAACAGAGACACGTAACTTTCCCAAAGAACCAAGGAGGCGCATCTAGAATAGCTTGGTTTATAATGTGGGGAACTGATCTTAAACCTGGTCTACAAACCACAAGAAGCACTTTTCTTCTGGTCCACCAGGGCCAGTCTCACTATGAAGCTCTGTGATTTTCTGTGGTGTATTTCCATTCCTTTTAATTTTCCTTTTGACACGCTGCTGTCTGTCTCTCTCCGTCCCCTCAGGAAGGAGCCTCCCTTCATAGCCAAGCAAATAAAGGCATGTTTTCACTGATAGAGGTGACTCTTTGCTGGGAGAGTGGGGTATAAATCAGAGAGAGAGAGGAGAGAAAGAGAGAGAGAGAGGGATAAATGGGTGGACTCAGAAGGACCCAGAAGGACCTGGAACTGGCAAAAGAGCAAGGAGAGGCCCCCATCCCTTCCAACCTGGAAGTGGTATTGAATTCTGGGAAAGAGCTGTGCCAGGAGCCCTGGCTAAGGATACCCTGACCTCGGATGTACATTGCCGGCAGTTCCACTACCATGAGGCCGACGGGCTCTGCGAGGTTTGCAACCAGTTCCATGGACTTTGCAACCGGTGGCTAAAGCCAGAGAGGCACACCAAGAAGCAGATCCTGGACCTGGTGATCCTGGAGCAGTTCCTGACTCTCCTACCCCAGGAAATGCAGGGCTGGGTCAGAGGGTGCGGGCCGGAGACCAGTTCCCAGGCGGTGGCCCTGGCCGAGGGTTTCCTCCTGAGTCAGGCAGAGGAGAAGAGGCAGGTGAGGGGATTTCCATGTCTGGTTCAAGCAATGATATCTGGACTTATCCTAAACTAAAGTGTCCCTGAGAGATATTTCTCCAATTGTGAATCATCCATAAGAGAGATTTTACAGTCTCCTTCAGCAGCCTCTTCTACTGGAGAATTTCAGATCCCTCCAGATAACTCACCCGGTCTGGTGATGGAAGGGTGCAGAGTCTGGGAGTGGGGCAGGATCTATTCCTTGGTCTCTTTCATTCCATCTCCTACCCCTCTCCCTTGCTGCCATTTCAGATCTGGGCACCATCCCTGAAGATAGAAGCTACAATCTCTGAAGCAGAAAGAACTTCCTTGGAGCAAGAGCAGAGGGCGCAGGCCATGGAGTGTGTCCAAGATGTCCTGTCCTGTGGTAAGGACTCTTCATGCCTGGATACGATTAGGGCACCCAGTGAATTTGGCTCCCCCCTCCCCCCCGAAGGGGAATTTTTTATTTGAATTTTCTAAAAACTACAAGAAACTTAGGGAAAGGGTCTACAAACTATCAATGCACTGGTCCACAGATCGCCCCCCA
>NW_015163216.1:0-156 GCF_001447785.1 Gekko japonicus | reverse complement strand
GGGAAACGACCGCCATCAGCGCGCCAAAACCGGAAGTCCGGGGGGAGGGCACCCAGTGAGTTTAATGGCTAGAGAGTTCGGGTCAAGGGGAAAAAATTAAACACGTCTTCACACAACACAGAGTTACTTTGCAGAACTCAGTGTCCACTACTTGTG
>NW_015163215.1:92382-94730 GCF_001447785.1 Gekko japonicus | reverse complement strand
CCCCTTGATAAGCTCCGATGCCTTCCCCACGGCTGGGGTGTGGTCATAGCCGGAGTGTAGGGTTTTGCAAGGTCATGGAGACACCATCAGCCTCTCCCCGGTACCGTCGGCTGCTCCCCTGCTGCTCTGTGCTCCATGGTCATGTGAGGTTGGACCGTTGTGTCCTGGCTGTGCTGACGGGGCTCGGTGAGGCAGGGTCTTCTTGGTCTGCCAGTTTCCTGGGTGAGCTGGTGGTCGTTGGGGTCTCTGGGGGGTGTGGGTTATGTCCCGGGATCCCTGGACCGGGACAATGTGTGTATGTATTTTGTTTCCTTTGGGTGTTGTTAGCTGTATTTGGTTCCCACTGGGGAGAAAAGTGGAATATCAATATACTAAATAAATAAATAAATAAAATGACATTGCATTTGGTGAACTCTTCTGGCTTTTATATGATTATTCCTGAAGGACAATGTCTGTGACTAACATCTCAGATATGCAAGTTTGGATGACTGCAGTCCAGAAATAACAGCTTTGTGTTTACAATAAGTAAGTTCGAAACCTCTGTGCAAAAGACAGGGGGGGAAATGACAGCATGCAAATGAATTCACTGACAGTTGGAGATGCAAGATCTTGCCCTACCTGCCCACCCAGCCATGCGGCCATCCATCACTATTCAACTGACTGGAAATAAGGGAGTTGTGGGTGTTGGAAAAATGAACAAAGCTGAGATCTGGTTTCCTGAATTCAAACAGGAAAGCAAGACATTGATGCACATGAATCTAATGGCTATAACCACTGCAGCTGATCTTGACTGACAACGAGAAGAGCCATCCTTACAGTACGTTTAATTATACATAGTGCCGATGAACAAAGTCTGGAGAAAGAGATTATTAAGTGTTTTTTTTTAAGGAAAAAGAAAGGAGCCTGCTGTTCCTTTCTGCTACAGTTCACAATGTTATAGCATTGAACGTTTAATCTTTTGTATGTACCACTTCATACTGTGACCTGGCAATTGCCCAGAGGGCCTTGGGATAACAAAGCAAATTCAAATGAAACACAGAATTAGTCATGAGCTTTTATGATCCCAGGGACAAAAATGAGCCTCATGTCCTCCCTTTGGTGAGGACCAGGGGGTGACTCTGTGATGCCAGTTTCCACATTTTGGCAGCTGCTTTCTCTTCGCTCTTAATTGCTGCCATCCAGAGGCAGCTGTCCTGGTGCCACTGAAACTGAAAGGCATCTCTTCGATGGCAACCTCTATAAGTCTGCCTCAATCAGTTTCTCTGCAGCAGCAACAAAAAAAAGTACCTCAAGTGCTTTGTCTAAACATGTGGAAAAGGAACCAGCAGAGTGCAATCTATTTTACGGTTTTATGTAGAATGCATCCGATAGGAGTTAAGAATCTGATTCTTTCTCTTTTTTCTTAAGTGAAATGTGTTTAGGTATCTCACTAAAAGCATTGATTCAGACTCGAAAATCAAGTTAGGTAGCTGCTGGCTTTATTGACTGCTTAGAAAATGAACTAATTTGAGAACCGAACGACCCTATTAGGCTCTCACTGCTATGGGAAAGCAAGGTTAGCACAAAGTTTCAAGGTATCCCAAACAGAAGGGATGGACTAGATCCTGAGTCTGAGATGAAGCCAGGCATTATGCCAGGGTCCCAGGGTACAGTCCAAAGACACACGTATCAACAACTACGATGAAGCTAAGCAAGTCAGGATCTGGTCAGTGCCTGGATGGGAAGATCACCTGAGAACCCCAAGCATCACCTTGACTTCCCCACTGGAAGAAACACAGCACATCAATGTAAGAGATAAATAAGGTATAATCTTACAGGACTTCCATCAACTTTTACTGACAATTAACTGTGGCAGCTTTGAGAGGGTTTTTTTTTTAACTTGTAAAATAACATGAATACATGATCATAAACCAATCCCTCAACCACTCAAACAGGCAGTTATCCATCCACTACTTAAAAAAACAAAACCACATGCACAAAAGTTATGTCACTAATAATCACCCAGTCTCTAGTCTAGCCTTTTTAGGCAAATTAATGTGGACAGCTGTGTTGGTCTGAAGCAGCAGGACGAAGTTTGAGTCCAGTGGCACCTTTAAGTCCAACAAAGTTTAATTCTGGGCATAAGCATTTGCGTATACCCAAAGCTGCGGTGGCTCAAGTGGTTAAGACGTTGAACTGCAGGCTGTGGAAGGTCAATAGTTCAGCAGTTCGAGACCCAGGGTGCCGCATGACGGAGTGAGCTTCCGTCTCTAGTTCCAGCTTCTGCCAACCTAGCAGTTCGAAAGCAAGAAATTGCAAGTAGATAAATAGGTACCACTTTGGTGGGAAGGTAACAGCGTTCCGTGCGC
>NW_015163215.1:91816-92004 GCF_001447785.1 Gekko japonicus | reverse complement strand
TCAGTAATTGAAAAGTAATTGAGGGAGCAGTGACTCACAAAAGCTCATACTCTTAACACAAATCTTGTTAAATGTGCTACTGGACTCTTACTCTTTTCTATTACTTTGTCTAGTTTCAGTCCAGTTGAGTAATTGAAAAGTAATTGAGGGAGCAGTAGTGGACCAACTCCAGGTCTTCCTGAATAACC
>NW_015163215.1:60432-87864 GCF_001447785.1 Gekko japonicus | reverse complement strand
TCTGAATCCAGATCTTCCTAGTCCCAGTCTTATACTTATGTTTATTAGCTTCTATGACCAAAGGTCTTAAGCTCAATTATAAAAGATGAATATACAACATTAGCCTCATAATACGAACTTTACAATAAAAGTTTACAGTCGAAGTAATCCAATCTAAAATCTAAAATCAAATCTAGTCCCTGTCAAATATGCAAACACCTATATGAAAGATATTGTGTTACATGTTTATAATATCTACCTTCTCCCAGTCATTTCATTGTATCACTACCAGTCACGACCACTACTCAGGGGGCGGAGCCAGCCTGTTAATGGCCAGCTCCTTGCCCACCCTTCTTCAGTTGCTGCCTTGAGCTGGGTGTGGAAGGAGCTCCCTGCTTCTCCTTCCAAGCTCTCAAGTGGGGCCTACCTGTGGGCCAGGGGCCTCAGGTGGTGCGTGGCATGGCATGGATTGAGCAGTGGTGGCGAACTCCGGAGACAGCAAGCGGTGGCGGTGGAGCCTGATGGGGGCATGCAGTGGCGGCCTTGCAGGCGGCATGCACCAGCGGCAGAGTGCAGAGGTGGCCTTCTGGGCATGGCACGGCTGTGGTTTTGGCCTCCAGTCCATCATGGCCAGGTTTCGGCAGCAGCGGACTCTGGGGGGATAGGGTCTGTAGTGCAGCTTCCAAGCTTTCAGCCAGTGGTCTTGCCCCTTGCAGCCCTTGGGATTGTCAGTGCAGCCTGGGGGAAGGCGGCAGCTGGAGAGTCCGGGCGGTGGCGGTGGGGCCGTGTTTGGGCCCTATCAGGTTTGGGTGCCCCTTTTGGCCTTAGTTTGGGCTGCTGCTTTCAGCGAGGAGTGCCTGTGGCTGTTGCAGGGCTGGTTTCTGTAGGGCCCATTCATGCCTGGTCCTTCTAGGGAGGCATTGCTGGGACTGTGGCCTGGGTCACCTTGGTGGGCCTTTGTCAGTATTTGACGGGCTTTTGGCACTGTACCCGCTGGCCTTTCGCTCATCCTCTCTTTTTTTCCCTTCCCCAGTTTTAATTCCTAGTTGGAAAGGTGGCAGGGGACTTGTGCTGACTCACTTTTGTTTTTGTTTCTTGGATATCAGCCTTGGGTGGCAGTTAAGGGGTGGCCATGCTTGCTTTCTCTTTCCATTACAGTGGCTGGCCCTGGTTGGGAGTACTTAACTGGGTTGGGTTGTTGTTTTTCTGGATTACTGCTTTGAGTCTGTTTAGCTTTTACATCCCCTGCCTTGGACAGCACTAGCTTGTTGTCATGGCCCCAAAGAAGGGAGCGGGCAAGTCCAAGGGCAAGCAGCCTGCTCCTAAAGCTCCCTCCAAGCAGCCTGCCCCTCTGCCCTTATTTATATTTATTTATATTTATTTATAATTTCGATTTGTGCATTAGAAGCAAACCCAGTTTGCTTCTAATGCACAGTTTCAGGCTTCAGTTCTAATACGTTTATCTCTCCTAGAAGGTCGGGTGGCCAAGCCCTCTGGATCGGGTGGAGAAACAAGCACAAGCAGTGTGGCTGCAGGGGCACCTCCTGTATCCAGTGGACCTGTGCAGCAGGTTGCTGCAGAGGTGGCATCGGTGGTGGAGAAGTCTCAGGACCCATCGGGTGAGTCAGGTAACACACCACACCCTGGCCACTCATGGCCATGGGGGCCAGGCAGCGCCATCTGGGCCTTCAGCATCCTCACAGCCTGGCAATCCAGCGGGGGGCTCTGCCCCCCACTCAGCAGTGGACTTGGCCTTCAGGGCAGTTTCCTCCTTCAGCAACATGGGCTGGGTACCCAGGGTATGGCCTGCCAGCTCCTATGACTCCCTGGGGGTGTTGGGGCTCGCAGACTCCTTGGGGTGGTCTGGCTGCACAGGTACTGGCCAGGGATATGCCCTTTGGCAACATTGTCTTGTCACTGGAAGATCACCTATTGCTGGCCACCTGTGCAACAGAAAGGCTTGTCAGTACAAGCACAAATGTCCCTTGTGTAGCAGACCCCACGCATTCACCAACTGCCCTAGAGCCAGATCGTGGAGTGGGCAGAGGAAGCAAGGCGGAGGTGGAGGCGACCAGTCTTTTGCTAAAGGCCCCCAGCCCCCTAAAACTGAAGGTCCTCAAGGCATGGTTGGCTAATTACCCCAATGTGGTTGATGCTAAGTATCTTTTAGAGGCTTTTCAGTTCGGTTTTTGCATTCTGTTTCAGGGCCTAAGGGGCCCATTTGTGGAGTACTTTGTTCTGTTTGGGGAATGGAAACTGTAATTAGGACTAAGATCAACAAGGAAAGGGCTGAGGGCAGGGTTTTAGCCTCGTTCTCTACTCCTCCAGTTCCCAATCTCCGGGTTTCACCTTTTGGGGGTGGTACCCAAAAAAGCACCGGGTGAATTTCACTTCATCATTTATCCTTCCCTAAAGGGGGGTCTGTTAACAATGGGTATCTGGATGACCTGTGTTCCATGCGTTACACTAACTTTGACCAGGTGGTTCGAATTGTGCAGCGCTGTGGCCCAGATGTGGAAATGGCAAAATGTGACATCAAGTCTGCCTTTCACCTACTCTCCGTCCATCCAGATGATTTTGAGCTGCTGGGTTTTTCTTTGGGCAGCTATTTTTACTTAGACAGAGCCCTGCCCATGGGCTGCTCTGTGTCATGCATGGCCTTTGAGCACTTCAGGTCTTTCTTGGAGTGGGCAGTTCGAGAGCGGTCTGGGTTGCGGGATGTGACTCATTACCTGGATGACTTCCTTTTTGTGGGGTCAGCAACTTCTGGCCAGTGTGGGCAGTTCCTTGACAGTTTCCTGGGATTGACTTCTGAGTTAGGTATGCCCCTTGTGCATGAAAAGACTGAAGGTCCCGCTTTGTGGTTGACCTTTTTTGTGGTTGAGCTCAACACGATTGCGCAGCTATCATGTTTGCCTGAGATTAAGGTCCAGGACTTACTTTCTAGGGTTACTGCCTTTTTTGCCAGGCATAAGGTAACCTTGTTGGAGATACAACAACTGGTTGGACACCTTAATTTCACTTGTAAGGTGGTTGCACCTAAGTGTGCCTTTTTGAGAAGTCTCTGTGATGCCATGGCGGGCCTTCACCTTCCACATCACAGGATTCGCATTACAGCTTGCATGTGGGCTAACCTTCAGGTCTGGCAAGAGATTTTAGGGTCATTCAATGGGGTGTCCTTTTGGAGGGATGATTTGCAGCTCAATGCGGAGCTTCAGGTGCATTTTGATGCAGCCAGTTCTCTGGGCTTTGGGGGTTACTTCCGTGGACACTAGTGTACTGAGGATTGACCTGCTGACTGGGTAGACTTAGGTATTACCTGGGACCTCACCTTCCTGGAGTTTCCCCCCCAAATTTGTGGCTGTATGGCTTTGGGGTGATAGGCTGGTGAATCACAGAGTCCACTCTTGGTGTGACAATTTAGCTGTGGTACACATCATCAACTCCCTATCGTCTAAGTCCCCAAGGGTCATGGTGCTGGTCAGGGCCTTTACGCTGTGCTGCCTCAGGCTTAACATTTTGTTTTTGGCCAGACATGTGCCAGGGGTTGACAATGGGGTGGCTGATGCTCTCTCTTGCAAACAGATGGAGAGGTCTCGTCAGTTGGCCCCAGAAGCCGATCTTCATCCAGCAAGGATCCCCCCAGAGCTATGGCTGCTTGGAAGGCCAAGGCCTGCAGAGCAATACATCTGGCCATAGCCCCCAGCACCAGGAAGTCATATGAGCGTGCAGTTCACCAGTTCAAGGAGTATAGGTCAGAGGTGGGGTATCAGGCAAATTGGCCCCTCCCGATGGAGCAGTTGCTCTACTATTGTGTGGACCTTAAAGGTAAGGGGGCAGTGGTGTGCTCCACCAAGGGCTGCCTGTTAGCACTGGCTTACGCCAATAAGGCTTTTGGTTTTCAGGAAGACACCAATGACTTTTGGCTGCAGAAGATGCTCAAGAGTTTGTCCAGGGAGGCAGGGCAGCCACTAGATCCTAGGCAACCCATATTCCCTTCTGTTCTCAAAGGGCTGAGATGGGTGAGGTATGAGGTTTGCGTGTCTGAATTTGAAGCCTGCCTCTTTCATGCTGCTGCTTTGGGGGCCTTTTTGGGGGCCCTCCGTGTTAGTGAATTAGTTGCTCAGTCCTAGAAGGACTCTTACAGTTAGGTTTTGATGGTTTCGGACCTTAAGTTAGCATCGGTGAGAGCACACATTACAGTGCGGCACTCGAAGACTGACCAACACCAGCAGGGCACAGCGCTTACTTTAGGTCCATGTTCTGACCCTGAGCTTTGCCCTGTTTCAGCCCTCATAGGCTATTTGTTGCTTCATGGCTGGGGTAACGGTTTTCTGTTCCAACATTTGGATGGTGCTCCCTTGACTAAACATCAATTTTGGGCTGTGACCAGTGTTCCCTCTAAGCTGAATTAGTTTGAGCTAGCTCAGTTTTTTTAGCCTCTGACTCACACATTTTTGCCTTAGCTCAGGAAGGATGGGCTCCAGGGAAATCTGATTTATGCAGTAGCCCAATTGCTCGCTCACAGCTTTAATGCCAGTAGCTCACCAAGTGGAATTTTTGCTCACAATAGTTCACAGCTTAGAGGGGGCATTGGCTGTGACCACACGGGCCCTATCCAGCTTGGGGTTATCTGGGGTGAGGTTTGGCACCCATTCCTTCCGGATAGGTGCAGCCTCTATGGCCACAGCAAGGGGGTACTCTTCTCAGGAGACTCAACGTTTGGGCCGGTGGCTTTCAATGGCTTACAGGTCATATGTTCGCCCATTTGTTTCCTTGTAATTGTGTTAGTTGGGCTAACTGTTGTTTTCCTTTCAGGTGCTGTTGTTCCCACTGAGAGAAGACGGGTTCTCATCTGTGGTCACAGTTTTGTGTTTCACACTGCTCATTGTGCTCGGAGAACTTCAGTCGGATCTCATTTGGGGCTCAGCCATTTAGCTAATATTGAAGGGCAGGGGCGCTGAGGCCTTCATTTGTCGGGCCTCATGCCTTTGTTGTTTTGGGACCCTGCTTACCTGCCACCCCATGTGCTGCTTATTCACCTGGCAGGTAACAGTCTGGGCCTGGTGAAGGGAAAAGCTTTGGTGCTTCAGGCTGTTGAAGATCTGCTGGCTATACTGGCCAGATGGACTGAAGTTGTTATATTGTGGTCAGCAATGGTCCTGCGCCATGTGTGGCATGATATATGGATTGGGGATTGACCGTGCCCACTGAAAAGCTAACCAGGACATCAGGAGAGCACTGGATGCTGGGCTTGGCTGCTGTTTGCCTCACCTGAGGATTCACCCAGGCTGCTTGGACCTTTATCAGCAGGATGGGGTCCATCTCTCTGAGAAGGGTAATGATATCTTCTTGGAGGATTTACAGTAAAGGTTTAAGGAGGCCTTGGGCCTTCCGGTGGGAGCATCAACCTAAGCTGAGGCTTGAACTCAGCTGTAGCTGGATTGGGGGCTGGTGAGTGACATGCGACTAGGGGGAGGACCAATTAATGACCCCGGTTTGGGGGAGAGGAGTCTGGCTGGATGAGCCTTTGGGTTACATGACCCGGGGTAAAGGTGGCAGATTGCCTTGGGGAGTGCATGGATTGATCGGCACCTAAGCTATACGGCTTGGTGGTTGGATCTCCAGGGCACTGCCTTTGCGTGCCTGACCTGTGTGAGCCAAAATGATGGCTCAAACTGGAACCAGGTGGGTCCCTGCTATATGACTGGGGAGGGGCTGGTGACCCCTGGCATGGATCGTGCCGCAGGTCACACTGGCCCTTGCCATTGATTTAAAAGTTGATAAGTTAATAAAGTGGCCCTTAGTTCATCCAGTCATCGTGTCTGACTCTTTATCCCGAACAAGGGGGCAATCAAATTCTCACTCAGTTATATAGCTCAGTTGGCGTACTTGGATCAGACACACAAACCATCTCATGGAGTTGTTATGAGGGCGAAAAATTACAGGAGAGTGCAGAACCATGGAAGTTACTCAGCTCCTTGGAGGAAAGGTCAGGTAAAAACTAGATCTGTCTTCAAACACTTGTAAGTAGGTATGGGCACAGACCAGAAAAACAGAGGTTTGTATTAATCCATGGTTTGTGAGTTTCACTGACCACAGACCATGAATTTTCATGGTCTTCTTTGTTTAACAGACCGGTCTGTAGTTTGTGTGGTCCATGATTTTGGGATGTGCAGGAATGACCGTCCCAATGGGCTAGAGATGCCAAACTTAAAGTGAATTTCCAGCTGACTCTCCTCTACCTGCCCTCCAAGTTTGGTGAGGATTGGATTTAGGGGGGGGGGCAAGTTATGGCTCCCCAAAGCAGGTTCCCCCAGGAAAGTGCTCTTTGGGGAAATCACACCCACAAGTTCAGAAGCTAGAGGCATCACAGTCGCAACGGACCTCCCCGGGATGGCTCTTTACCTGCTCTCCAAGTTTCCTGCAGATTGGCTTGGGGTGGGTGGAGAACAGGAAGGAAACATGGTAGGGGATCCAAGAAGCCAATGGGGATGAACAGAGAACTGCATCACATGCTAAGGGAGAAAAAGGAAATGTTCAAGAAATGGAGGCGAAGGCATACCTCTAAAGAAAAGTATTTGCGGGTTGCTAGGCACTCTAGGTCAGCCATCAGAGAAGCCAAAGCTCACAGTGAGCTAAAGCTGGCCAGGGGGCTCACTACAACAAGAAACTCTTCTTCAGATATGTGAGGAGCAAACGCAAGATATACCGTATTTTTTGCTCTATAAGATGCACTTTCCCCCCAAAAAAAAGTGGGGGGGAAAGTGTGTGTGTCTTATGGAGCGAATACTGAAAAAAAAGAGCATAGTGGCCAGTGGGGCCCTTCTTGCTTTGCCGCCTGGGAGATCCGGCTCGAGGCTTCTCTCCCCACTGAACAGCAGCAGAAGAGGCACTTTTTCCTGTTTTCCTCCTCTAAAAACTAGGTGCGTCTTACGGTCATGTGCGTCTTATGGAGCGAAAAATACGATAAGAGGCAATGGGCCCACTGTTGGATGAAAATGGAGAAACTCTGACAGAAGACAGAGAGAAAGCAGAAAGGCTCAATGCCTATTTTGCCTCCGTTTTTCCCTTAAAGAAGGGAACAGGCTCTTCTAGAGATGGTGGTAGCCAAGTCACAGCATCTGGGCTGCTGGTTGACATGGACAGAGAGGTAGTTGAGAAGCACCTGGCTGCATTGAATGAGTTCAAATCTCCTGGGCCAGATGGTATGCACCCAAGAGTGCTCAAAGAATGAGAAACGGGAAACTTACCAAACTCATGGAAAGATGCCTTGATCACATTAATACACAAGCCTAATACTGAAGATAAAGAAATCCAAAACTATAGACCTATATCACTTCTCAATGTTGACTATAAGATTTTTGCAACTATCATAGCCACCTGTTTCAAGAAGATATTGGTACAAGTTATATATCATTTATGGGTAGAATTGCCACTATTAAAATTAACATCCTTCCACATTTCCTATTTCTGTCACAGAACATACCAATCTTGGAAATGGATCAATATGTAAGAAAATTTATATGGCACTCCAAAAAAGCACGTATTAAATTCAAACTTCTTCAAGATAAAAAAGAAAGAGGTGGCCTTGATGTACCAAATTGGTCCCTTTATTACCAAACCTCAGCTATGGGTTGGATTAGGGATTGGTTACTGTTAGAAGATAAAAGACTGCTACATCTAGAGGGCCATAACCTACATATGGGCTGGCATGCCTACATATGGTATGATAAAGATAAAATCCATTCAAATTTCCATAATCATATAATTAGAGGAGCCCTAATAAATATCTGGAGGAGAATTAAAGAAAGATTTTACCTTAAAATATCTATGTGGGTTTCACCTTTAGAGGCCTTCATAATGCCTACATTGATGTCGGACAATAAGAGAGTTACATATCAAACACTATTAAACAAGAATAAAGAGCTAAATTTGTTGGAGACACTACAAGCATTGAATATGAATCTCACTGGTTGGGAAAAATTGCAATTACAGTCAAGGTTTACTAAAGATAAAGTAATGGATTTTTATAATGAAAAGACAGACCTAGACAAAGTATGGTTATCAACCTCTGACAAACTGATACAAAAATTGTATAACTTCTTATTGGTTGATGTTATGCAAGATGAAACAGTTAAACCATCAATGGTAACATGGATGCAGGGCATAGGATATAGTTTGGATATAGATGACTGGTTGAAAATATGGAAATCTGTCAAACTATTAAGATCTACATCATATAAAGAAAATATACTCAAAATGTTTTACAGGTGGCACTGGTCGCCTTACAAAATGGCCAAATGCTATAAAGACGTATCAAGAAACTGTTGGAGATGTAAGAATAATATAGGCACTTTTTTCCATATGTGGTGGCAGTGTGAGAAGATCCATAAATTTTGGAAAGATGTTAAACAGTTAATAACAGAGATTATAGACATAGAGCTACAATTGTTACCAGAAATTTACTTGCTTAATATATTCCAGATGGGTTCAGACGTAATGATGTATGTATTTTATCATATACCCTTACTGCATCTAGAATACTTGTTGCTAAATGTTGGAAAACCGATAGCTTACCCGCTAGAGAAGAATTGATCATAAAAATTTATGATGTGGCAGAAATGTATAAATTGAATGTGATACTTTTAGGAAAAGATGAAAAGGCTTTCCAAAAAAGATGGTAAAAAGTTAACAAATGGTTTAGAAATAATGTTTAATGTAAGCTCCAAAATTTGATTTATATACTGCAACTTTGTTTTTTCTCTTTGTACTGTAAAAATCATAAATAAATCTTTTTAAAAAGAACTTTATTAGAGAGCTTGCAGAGCCTTTGTCCATCATCTTCCAGACCTCTTGGAGGACAGGAGACATGCCACAAGACTGGAGGAGAGCAGATGTTATCCCAAGTTTCAAAAAAGGGAGGAAGGATGACCCAGGAAACTACAGGCCAGTCAGTCTGACCTCTGTCCCAGGGAAGATACTGGAGCAGATTTTAAAGGGATCCGAGCATCTGAGAGCATCTGAAGGACCACTTGGTGATCCAGGAAAGTCAGCACAGATTTGTCTTCAACAGGTCCTGCCAGACCAACCTCATTTCCTTCTTTGATCGAGTGACAAGCTTACTGGATTGAGGGAATGCTGTTATGTTGTTTACCTGGATTTCAGTAACGCTTCTGTCAGGGTTCCCCATGAGGTTATGAGGAGTAAACTAGAGGACTGTGAACTGGACTCTAGGATAGTTAGGTGGATAGGGAACTGGTTGGAGAACTGCACTAAGAGACTAGTTGCCAATGGCATTTCATCTGAATGGAGGGAGGTGTCCAGTGGTGTACTACAGGGCTAGGTTTTGGGTCCGGTATTTTGGTACTTTTCAATATTTTTATAAATGGTCTGGATGAAGGTGTGGAGGGGCTACTCATTAAATTTGCAGAGGACAGCGAATTGGGAGGAGTAGCAAACACACCAAAAGATATGGAATTCAACAAGATCTGGACATGCTGGAAAAGTGGATGGATTTGAACAAGATGCAATTTAACAAGGATAAGTGCCGAGTTCTACATCTGGGTAACAAAAATGAGGAACACACATAATGGATGGGGGATACAGTTCTGGGTAGCAGTGTGTGTGAGCAAGATTTTGGGGTAAGAGTCGACTGAAAGTGAAATATGTGCAGCCAATGTGAATCAGCAACAAAAAATGCTAATGCAATCTTGGGGTGTATCAACAGAGGCATAACATCCAAATCACAAGATGTCATAGTCCCACCATACACTGCATTGGTCAGGCCACACCTGGGGTATTGTGCGCAGTTACTTCAAAAAAGGATGTGAGCAGAATGGAGCAGGTACAAAGGAGAGCAACAAGGATGATTGGGGGCCTGGAGACCAAGCCCTATGAGGAAAGGCTGAGGGACTTGGGAATGTTTAGTCTGGAGAAGAGGAGGTTGAGGGGGGACATGATTGCTCTCTTGAAGTATTTGAAGGGCTGTCACTTAGAGGAGGGCAGGGAGCTGTTCCTGTTGACAGCAGAGGATAGCACCCACAATAATGGGTTTAAATTAACGGTGGGAAGGTACTGGCTGGATAGGAGAAAAACTTTTTTACAATAAGAGTGGAAATCAGCTGCCTAGGGAGGTGGTGAGCTCCCCCACTCTGGCAGTCTTTAAGCACTGGCTGGACAAACACTACTCAGGGATGCTCTAGGCTGACCCTGCATTGAGCAGGGTGTTGGACTAGATGGCCTGTATGGCCCTTTCCAACTCTGTGATTCTGTGATTCTAAGATCCTAGGGTCCAATGTACAAAAGGGGAAGGAGTCTGTCAAACACCCCCCCCCCAAGCTAGAGGCATCAAAGTCATTTCCAGGGTTTCAAAGAGCTGTATAAGAGCATCCCCCTGGTTGCCTTAACATTCGCTCGATGCATTAATTGTCTGTCCCACAGACCACCATCATGGACCAAATGGACCACCTGGAAAAAAATTGTGGTCCGTGGGTGGTCCATTGAAAACTGTGAACATATAGACCGGTCACACAGACCACAACCCCCACCCCCCGGTCCGAGACGAAATTAGGAACCTGTATATTTCCAATGTAAAAGATGGAACATCATCACCAGTAGACATTTTTTATGTCAGTAAGAGTACCACATGCAACATAAATCAAGCATTGTACCAGTCCTTCAAGTAGGCCCTTCCTTATTTAAATTAAACAGATCCTTTTCCACCCAGAGATACCAAAGTCAAATATTTAAGCAGAAGGCAGAATGTTTCTAAATTATTTGGCATGAGAAGAAGAGGAGGAGGAGGAGGAGGAGGAGGAGGAGGAGGAGATTGGATTTATACCCTGCCCTTCACTACCCAAAGGAGTCTCATAGCAGCTTACAAACTCCTTTCCCTTCCCCTCCCCACAACAGACACCCTGTGAGGTAGGTGGGGCTGAGAGAGCTCTTGACAGAAACTGCTCTTTTTCAAGGACAGCTCTTATCAGAACTACATCTTGCCCAAGGTCATCCAGCCAGGTGCAAGTGGAGGAGGGGGGAATCAAACCCGGTTCTCCCAGATTAGAGTCCGCGCACTTAACCACTACACCAAACTGGCTCTCAAACCCTCCTGACTTAGAAATGCTTCAGACACCCAAACCAGCTAGTTTATATAACATTTTAATTAAAATCTGTTTTAGCAAAGGTTCTAACCAGGAAGGGAAAAGAAAAATCTTTACACACCTCATCTAGAGATTAGTGATTTATATTGCTTTGAGCATCTCACATGGGTATTTTATGAGGAAATCTATTGTTTGTTTTTTATTCCCTTTGAAATGCAGCTTTGATAATCATTATTAATGCACTGTACAGCTTAATGGCTTAGCAGTAAAATAACAGTACAGTGGAGAGGAAAAAAGAGATTTATTGGAATTGTAATACAAATAAACAGATAATTACAACATTTAGACTATTGTAAATGTGATCACAGCCTCAGGATAAATGGACCCAATCCTTCAGGTAAAGAGAATTATTCAATTCTTAATCTAACTATGGCACAATATGAATTTAAGGACAGATTATAAATTAGCTACCAGAACTGAGAGAGAAAATTTAGGCTGAAACAGAATTCCATCAAGTTCCACTGAAAAACAAAGTAGGCTTCAATGCTGGCATACATTAGGGCTTTACATTCTTGCAGCAGGAAGGATCTTTAAAAGGTAGTATGCATGTTAGGCACCTGGTTGCCCTTTCTTGTGCTATTAATAAGGGTACTGGGAATGAACCTGAAATTCTCCTCTGAATTGTTCCTAGATTCAGTAGATCTATATATATTTATTTATTTAAAACATTTTTATGCAACGTCTCCATCTGACATAGGGTCCCAGAAACATTGAACAGCAAACATTAGGGGAAAAGATTAATACATTAGCGTTTGAATGTGTGCTGTCAAGTTGCTTCTGACTTATGACAACCCTATGAATTAATGATCTCCAAAATGTCCTATTGTTAACAGCCTCGCTCAGGTCTTGCAAACTGAGGGCCGTGGCTTCCTTGACTGAGTCAATCCATCTCAAGTTGGATCTTCCTCTTTTCCTGCTGCCTTCAACTTTCCCTAGCATTGCTGTCTTTTGAGTCTTTTCTTCCCATAATGTATAATAGCCTCAGTTTATCCATTTTAGCTTCTAGGGAAAGGTCAGGCTTGATTTGATCTAGAACCCACTTATTTGTCTTTTGGGTGCTCTGTGATATCTGTAAAACTCTCCTCCAACACCACATATCAAATGAATCAAATTTCTGCCTGTCAGCTTTCTTCATTGCCCAAATTTAGCACCCATACATAGGCATGAATTATCTTGTTCTTGATTGCTAGTGACATATCCTTGCACCTTAAAATCTTTTCTAGCTCCTTCATGGCTGGACTTCCCAGTCTGAATCTCCTGATGATTTCTTGGTTGCAGTCTTCCTTTTGGTTGATGATTAAGTCAAGGTGTCAGAACCCACAGCCAACAACGTAGTACACACTTCTCAGGAAAGGTAATACTTTATTGAAGAACTATAGATGCATTAACATAGGCACTGTTAAGAATGGTGGCTGCTCATCGGGCATAATAGGATATAGGGTATTCGTATGCACCCCTCACTGGCCTGGCGAATTAGCCATACTCCCACGCACGGGAGAAGGAGTTCAGGCCGTTAGCGCTGAAGCGGGGAACCAACTTCTCTCCCACGGTCCCACTGAAGCTAGACATCACATCACCTGTACAACTTAGAGATAAGCATTACAGCAGCTACAAAGCACAGAAAGACTGCAGCAGCAAGTAGAAGTCAACAGCTCTCCCCAACCCCCATGGCAGCATAGCTGACACAAGGAACAGAAAATCTTTAACAATTTTGTTTTCTTCATTGTCAACCCTAAAGTTGCATAATTCCTCATTATTTGTTACTTTTGTCTTCTTGATGTTCAGCTGTCCTGCTCTTGCACTTTTTGCTTTAACCTTCAGCAGTAGTTTCAAGTCTTCCTTATTTTCTGCCAGTAATGGGGTGTCATCTGCATATATCAAATTGTTGCTCCTTCCATCAATTTTCACTCCCTCTTCATCTAAATCTATTCCAGCTTTCTTTATGATATGTTCTGCATATAAATTGAATAGATAGGGAGATAAAATTCATCCCTGTCCGACACCTTTGCCAATTGGAAACTTTCTCCATATTCTAACAGTGTCCTCTTGTCCAGAGTATATGTTGTACACCAAAACTATCAGATGTTGTGGCACACTCATTTCCTTTTAAAACCAACTATAGCTTTTCATTATCCAAACAGTCAAATGCTTTGCTGTAATCTATTAAACAAAAGCTGATTTTCTTCTGAAATTTTCTCATATGCTTCAGTAATCAATGAAAATTTGCAGTATGGTCTCTAGTGCCTCTTCCTTTACTGACTCCAGCTTGAACATCTGGAATTTCTCATTCCATTTATGGTAAGTCTGTGTTGTAAGATTATGAGCATCATTTTACTAGCATGAGAAAATAATACAATGGTCCTATAGTTGCTGCAGTCTTCGACGTCTCCTGCTTTTGGAATTAGAATGTTGAGTATTTCTAGTTTGTGGATGATTGTTTTATTTTCCATAACTGTTGGAATATTCTTATTAAGATTTTGATGGACTCTGTTTCTGTGGCTTGGAATATCTCCATTGGTATACTGGTGATTTTTTTATCTCAATTGCTTTGAGTTCATCTTTCACTTCACTTTCTAAAAACTGCAGGTTCTTCTTCAAAAGAGTCTTCTTTGAAGTAATCTGTCATCCTTTAATCTCTTTTGAATAGTTCCCATCTTTTATTTATTTTCTCCTGTTCAGCTAATATATTTTCATATTGATATTCCAGCATGCCTAACCATGCTTTAAATTTCCCTTTGATTTTTTTGGATCTTGTGGAACAAATCTCTTGTTTCTTTTTTACTGTTCTCTTCTATTTTTTATGCTGGTTATTACAGTACTTCTCTTTGTAATTATGTGCCAGTCACTGGAACACTACATTTAGACTTCAGATTATTTTTCTGTCCCCTTGACTCTTTTTCCTCATTTGATTTAGCAATTTTAAGAGTTTCATCAATCATCCATCAAGGCTTTTCATTTCTTTTGGCTACAGGAATAGTTTTTGCACATTCTTCCTTAATAATAACTCTAGTTTCAATTAAGGGTGTACATTCAGCATAAACCAAACTGAAAAACATCCAAAAAATATGTTATTGATATTTTGGGGTATTATTTAAGCTGAATACAGATCAGAGATCAGCTTGGGCAGCGGGAACTGACAGCCTCACACCACCTTGGCTGGCTCAGTTTAAACTGAGATGCAAGAAGAGCCAGCCCAAGATCAGACGGGGTGGCAGAAGTTCAGAGCTCCACACTGCCCCAGCTGGGGCTCTTTGCTCCCACCACCCTGACTGATCCTAAGCTGGCAAGTTCATCTGGAGGCATTTAAAGGCTCTGCAAGCCACTTAAATGCCTTCAGAGTACTCCAAGCCAGAGAGTTAAGCAGCTTGGAGAAGGCATTTAAGAGGACTGTGATCCCTTTAAATGCCTTTTATCCTCAATTGTTTTCAGTGCAGGATGGGGGCACCTTCTTTGGGGCCCACAGAATTGGACCCCCCCGATCCAATCTTTTTGAGACTTGAGGAAGGTTGAGGAGAGGCACCTGCAGCTATGCTGCAAATTTGGTGCCTCTACCTAAAAAAAAAAAACCACCCCCCAGCAATGTTCCCTCTAAGCTGAGTTAGTGTGAGCTAGCTCACAATTTTTTAGCCTCCAGTTCACACATTTTTTCTTAGCTCAGGAAGGATGGCTCCAGAGCAAACCAATTTATGCAGTAGCCAAATTGCTCACTCACAACTTTAATGCCAGTAGCTCACAAAGTAGAATTTTTGCTCACAAGAATTCATAGCTTAGCGGGAGCATTGCCTCCAAGCCCCAGATACCCCTGGATCAATTCTCCATTATACACTATGGGGACCATTGACTATAACGGTCCCCATGGGGTATAATGAAGTGGAAAAAAATTCAGGTTTCCCAAATATTTTCTGAATCCAAATACCACAGCGGTATTGGGATTTGGGAATATCGGGAAATACTGATATTTTTTGGGTTCAATATACCCAGGCCCCAAAAATACTGCTTTTGGTTTTTTTGCACACCCCTAGTTTCAACCCACAATTGTTCCAGTTCACATTCACTTGAACTTCACATTCACTTGAACTTCTGTAATCTGGAGAACCGGATTTGATTCCCCACTCCTCCACATGAAGCCAGCTGGGTGACCTTGAGTCAGTCACAGTTCTCTCAGAACTCTCTTAGCCCCACCTGCCTCACAGGGTGTCTGTTGTGGGGAGAGGAAGAGAAGGTGATTATAAAGCACCTTGAGACTCCAGGTAGTGAACAGCGGGCTATAAAACCAACTCCTACTCCCTTCTTCTTCTTCTTCTTCTTCTTCTTCTTCTTCTTCTTCTTCTTCTTCTTCTTCTTCTTCTTCTCCTCCTCCTCCTCCTCCTCCTCCTCCTTCTCCTTCTTCTCCTTCTCCTTCTCCTCCTTCTCCTTCTCCTTCTCCTCCTTCTCCTTCTCCTTCTTCTCCTTCTCCTTCTTCTCCTCCTTCTCCTTCTCCTCCCTCCTTCTTTCTTTCTTCCTTCTTTCTTTCTTCTTTCTTCTTCTTCCTTTCTTCTTCTTCTTCTTTCTTCTTCTTCCTCTCCTTTCTTCTTCTTCTTCTTTCTTCTTCTTTCTTCTTCTTCTTTTCATGGCCGGTATCACAATCAGCTTGTTTTAGCAGACAGAATAAAGCTTCTCCATCTTCTGCTTCAAGTTATGTAATGTATGTAATAAAAGTATTTAAAACAAGGTTATATCAAATATCTAGCAATTCTATAAAAAACATATAGACATACAAACACACCAGGGAGGAGGGGCAATAAGAGTTACTTGGGGGTGCCAAACAAAACCGAAAAGTCTTCCACTGGTGAAAGGCATCAGTAGAGGGGAACAAATATACAAACTGCATAAATATACATTTATGTCTACAATCAGGATAGGAAAAAAATGTAAAGACTATAAACATTGGTAAGCACGAAGTAAAATCTCTTGTCGAACATTAATTAGTTTATGCACTTGATTCCAGCAATTAAGGAATGGATGCCATCATTCTGTAAACATTTCTTTCCTATAACATTTCTTCCCCCTTAACATCTGTTATTTTATTCATAATCATCACCTACTTTTGTTTCTGAACTTGAATCAATACATTTGCAGTTATCCCTCTTATTTCAAAACAAAAAAACCTTACAATAACAGCTAAGACACCGTTCAGAATATACAAGATTAGGCCTGCCAACTTCCAGGTGGGAAATCCAAACAACAAGGGAAAAAGACTAGTGTCACAAGAGTCCCAAATATACAAATTCCACTAGTTGAAAACACCAACTTTATAATTGTTTAATATAGTGTTTTGGCCATCTTTGATGGTGTTTTCTACTAGTGGAATTTGGATATTTGGAACTTCCAGGTGGGAGGCTGGAACTCTCCTGGGGCTATAAATGATCTCCAGATGACAGAGATCGTTTCCCCTAGAGAAAACAGTTGCTTTGAAGGGTGGGCTCTTTGGCCTTATACTTTGGCTGAGGCCCCTGTCCTCCCCAAGCCTCTGCGTCCCCACACTTCACCCCATATTGCCAGGAATTCTCTAATGTGGTGCTGGCAATCCTATACAAGGAATTTTTAAAAACTTGGTGGCTTTACTGAATCTAGCAGTTGATGCTCTCCCTCAGTTCCTCCTGTTTTTATACTGCTGTAAAGGGAGAGACTGTGAGAGAGTCCTTGCTCCTCCTAGAATTTGAAGCACTATCATGTTTGTTGTTTTCAGTCTGTAAGATTCATGGGATATGTCCTTCTCCCAGGATACTTGCAAAAGCCACAGACTAGTCACAGTCTCCCTTTTGGTTGATGACTGAGCCAAGGAATAGAAAATCTTTAACAATTTCATTTTCAGGAGGTCACCTGGGTTGCCATATCAACTTCGCCTAGGCCTAGTCAATTGGCTCTAAAAGCCAATCCCTGCTTACTAGGTCCTGCAAAGTCTTAGCCTCAGAGCTTGCTGTTTGCTGTGAACAACTTCTTTCTCTGGTGAGGTCTCTGCCTAACTTGAGCTCTTGCTTCTTTTCGATCCTTCATTTATTGTAATGGACTTCATTACTGATCGGACAACACACCTGACTCTTCCTATAATGCCTGCTGAGGAAAAATCAGCATAGTTTCTGCAAAGCATGGCTTCTGCAAAGGGAAGTCCTGCCTCAACAACCTTTTGGAGTTTTTTGAGAAAGTGAACAAGCATGTAGACAACAATGACCTGGTAGACATTATATACCCGGACTTTCAAAAGGGTCACAGCTACTGGCGAAACGTCAGGTTCTACAATGCCAAGACCACGGCCACACAACCCGGAAAATCTACAGCAACGAATACAGTTATGTTGTTGTTGTTCAGTCGCACATTGGAGTCCGACTCTTCGCGATCTTATGGACCGCATCACACTAGGCCCTCCCGTCCTCCATCGTCCACTGGAGTTTGCTCAATTTTATGTTTGTTGTATCGATAACACTGTCTAACCATCTTATCCTTGCTTGCGGGGAGGGTGGGGTATAAATCAGACAATAAATAAATAAAAAATCCTTTGCCATCCCAACAGAAATTAGAACTATTGTATTTTATAGATAATATCTTTAAATTATAATGAAGAGGATATAAGGAAAAATAGTCCCTGTCCTATATATTTTGTACTACCTGATTGTCTTCAACAAACACAATTATATTGTACAATGCTGAGACTGAGAGGGGGAAAGACCTTGAGGTCATTGTGGGTAGCTCAATGAGAGTGTCAACCCAGTGCACTGCAGCAGTGGGAAAAAACCCAAACCCTCTATGTTAGGGATTATTAGTTAACGGACTGTTTTCCTAAATTAAACAAAATTAAAAAGCAGGTCCACGTGCTAAAACAAGGTACTTCTTTAGAAACAGATGGTGGGTATGGGATCAGGGTTATTTTAGGCCTTAATCTCACAAAACCCACCACTATGATCATATCAGTGATCTTTCTCATTTGCAGAATGCATATGATATGCTATTGACTTGATGTTTACTGATGAAAGGGATCCAGCTGCATAGCTAGGCCATGATCCAACGAAGAGACAGGGAGCAATTCTAAGCAGATGGTAAGTCTCATTTTTTTACTTCCAGAAAAGATTTTAGGCATGTTTTGGCCCATTGACATCAAATCTTTGTTGGCTTGTGGTCCTAATACTTAAGTAAATACATAGAAATAAGTGTATGATAATACATAAATATATAGAATGAAGTAGAGAAATACAAAGAACTGCATGATAAAGATACTACACTGTAAACTTGAACTTGCACATTCTAAACACTTCCTACTTGCACTGTCTTCTAGGGTTTTGAAATATGATGTGATATTTTATGCAGCTGCTCGACATTTTAGACAATTTCCTTTGAGAGGTCGCACATTTGCTTGGGCAAAAGTCCCATAGAATTAAACAACATTTCTCAAAAACATGCCAGGAATTGAGATGTTAGGTTGCAGCCCTAAATGTACTAATTGCTTTGATTGGTGGATGTTTAAGATGTGGTTGGTTCAGTGAAGCACTCTGAACATGTCAAAAGTGGTACAAAAGGTGAGCTGGATCAGGTAGGTTCAAGTGAAGAAAAAGTTGCATGCCATAGGATGATGCATGGAAGCCTTGCAAAACATACGGAAACTCTGCATGAACAACTTGGGTCATGGTCAGATGTTCCATTTGGTGTGGAGGGGAAGCAAGCCTATTTCCCCTGGTTGAAATTGACATGGTATTACACAATCACACATCCTTTGTAGCTGCGGGCTCAGCCCGTCACTGCCAGATCAGACAACATGTTTGGCTGAATGGGTGGGTTTTTTTTGTCTTTTGTTTCCCATGCACATAAACGAGGAATTGCACCTCTGCACTGAGAGTTCCCCATGGAATATGCAGTTATGTGCATACTGATAAGTGAGGGAAAAAATGGCACCAAGTTGGGATGGAATGGGCAGACCATCATGATGGCTTGAGTGTGTGCTTGAGCGATCAGACAGGGGAAAGCCCGTCTGTAGCCCATCAACAAGAAATAAGACCAGACTTTCCCCAGTGTTTTTTAGCTCCGCTTCCATGGCAGGGCAGTATGGGGTGCTGATGGCTGCAGGACCTTTCCCAGATGTTGCTATCTGATTGTGCCCTTTAGATCCATCAGGCATTCGCAGCTGAGTCGAATCTAAAGTCATGTCTGACCATGGCCATATAAATGTTTCTTCTACACCAAACAGCTGGAATTATCTTGTACCCTTTCAGTAATATCTTTTCCTTTAACTTTTTCCCCCTGTCAGAAATTATTTAATTTCTAGATCATAATGTTTAAGTAATTACTGATCATAATTACTTTAGGCAATGAAAGATATTTATACCTTTTAAAGATCTAATTCTTAATTAGCATATTTTCATTAATCAAGAAAAATGAATAATTTAAAGATAGGGTAACAGCTGATTTATTTGGAAAGGGGCTTTGTCTGGAAATAACACTTTATCTAGGCTTGTAACTTGCTTAGCTTAATACTGGTCTTTTCTCCTATAGAAGATGTGCTATTTTCACTTATTCATGAGGGGCCAATATATTGTTAACATTAGGACTGCAGATGATTAATATTCAGAAGTCTCTTTTAGAAATAAAGAATCCAAATCTTACTTGCATTCAGGAAGTTCGATCCAGTAATCCATCAGCAGAAGACTGAGGGGGTACAGATCCCCGCATTCCCCCTGCCTCCCCAGCAGTCCTTCCAAGTCTGGGATAGTTGGTTCTTAAGGTTCCAGGAGCCATGGGTCAGTGGGCTGCAGCAAGGAGGAGGGGGAAGCGGGCAAAATCACTCTTCCTGCCTCTTCTGTTAGAGGAGCTGTTCTGGTGGGGGGGGCAATTTTGCTCCTTCTCCATCTCACTGAACTTCCCACCCCTCCTGAACCCACATGCCTACTGCTCTGTGCAGATCCTGCCCAGGACTGCTGGTGGAGGGGAAACCTGGGATGATCTGCAATTGTACTAGCAGATCGCTATATCCAACCCAGCTTCTGCTATGCAAAGGAGGAAAGAGAGGTAATTACACCAGACTGATTGTAATGGCACACTGAAAGACACCAAAAGATTACTCTCTGGTGCTTAATTCTTACTAGAGCTGATCCAAAATTGGGGGCTGCCTTTTACAGATGTGCACCAGCCCCAAATGGGGCTGCCTTCTTCGTTCAGTTTTTTTAAAAAAGGTTAAAGAAAAGGGGCCAGGCACCTGAATGTGTGGAACAGTATCAGGACCAGTGTGTGAATGTGCATATTTCTATTGAAATAATTCTATTCTAGTATGCCAGCTAATCTGGAAGGTCATAAAAGGCAATGAACCTTGGTTAGTCATCATGCGGTCATTGCTGATATCACCCAAACTCTGAGCTGTTTATTATAAGAACATGAATCTCCAGGTTCTTGCTGCCCTTCCTCTTCTTCTTGTGTACAGAACTCAGTTATTGTATTTTATCATTTTTTTAAAAAATGATATCCAAATTCTGGTGCTTCAACTAACTCGGGTTTGATTCTTTTCCACAAACCAGCATTCAGGACCTGAATTAAGCTGTATATTAAACTCAGACAAGACCTCAAAGTGTCAAGTCAATGTGAAGCAATTTTAAATTCAATGGGAGAGTTCACAGTACATATTTAAATATTTGCACTGAAAAAAGATCAGATTTCCCAGTGATTAACTGATCTTGGATTATGCCAGCAATGTTTCTGTGTGGCACTTCCTGGTTATAATTTGCTCACTAAAAATGGGAAATCTAATGGTAGATCACAAGGCACACACTGTGACTGTAAAGTGTTAACAATATGGGGAAATGTTCTGATTTATGACTTGTGTCTGACATGTTTTTAAAGGGTTTTTGGTTCTTTGGGTTTTTGAGCCCTAATGTGTTTTTTTGAGAAGAATTAAAAATAATATTCTTAGATTTTTGATCTGAAGTGTACATTGTGATTAATTTTGGCTGATGTGATACATACGTAGAGAGGAAGTGAGATAGAGTATGGCTCTTTTATCATGCACTGTAGTAAAATTTAATTTTAATTAAGGGGTTGGAATAAAAAACAACAAAAGTGAAACCGACTAGAGAGAGACTGGAGAGTAAGAAGGTGGCTGCAAAGCAGAGACTGTGGAAACCGTTACTCTTTTCCTATCTGTGTTATGGAACCTTAATAAATAGCTTCTTATATGCTAAACTACTGAAGTCCTTGGCACTGAAAAGACATGGTGTCAGAAGTCTGAACCTTCAATCACTGCTTTGGTGTGGTGCTTGGACTCTTTTCTGTAATCTCACTGTAGTCTACAGAGCAACTGTCAGACGAGGCCCAGAGTGGCAAAGTTCTCACCAGGGGCCTTTGATTTTAGTATGTCTGTTGGATGGCCTGACTGGAAACAGCACTTCTCTTGGTACAGGATCACAGCAAAACTGAATGCAGAAGTGGAGGAAATCCAGATATGTTCCTTAATTTATGCAATGGGCCCACAAGCAAAGCAGATCTTTAATTCCTTTGCTTTTGCTGCTGATGGGGACGGGCAGGGGTCATTTGGGGCTGGTGCACATCAGAGCACCGCTCCGGCAGCCCAGGAGCTGGCACAAATGGCGGTGGCGGCAAGCCCCACCCCAGCTCCCCACGACGAAGCGCTGTGGCCCGAGGAAGGCCTGAAGAGGCCCGTCACTGGCCTCCCGGGGCCCACACTGGAGCGCTGCAACCTGGGGAAGGCCTGAGGAGGCCCGTTGCCAACCTCCTGGGACCCACGCTGGAGCGCTGTGGCCCGGGGGAGACCTGAGGAGGCCCATTGCCGGCCTTCTGGGGCTCGTGCCTGAGTGCTGTGGCCTGGGGAAGGCCTTGATCGCAGTAAGTGAGGGATCCGCATGAGGGATACACGAAGGTGGGGGTGGTGGGGGCTTGATGGGCGGGTGGGAGAGCCTTCCTTCCTCTCTTTGCCCTCTTTCCTTCCCTCCTTTCCTTCTCTCCTTTTCCTTCTCTCTTTACCTTTTCTTCCTTCCTTCCTTTCTCTCTTTTCCTCCTTCTTTCCTTCTTTCTCTTTCTTTCTTTTCTTCTTTTCCTTCTCTCTCTCCTTCCCTTCTTTCCTTCTCTCCTTTTTCTGTTACCCTCCTTTCATTCTCTCCTTTTCCTTTCTTCCCTCCTTTCTTCCCTTCTCTTTCTTTCCCTTCTTCTTTCCTTCTCTTTCTTTCCTTCTTTCCTCTCTTTTTATCCCCTCTTTCCTTCCTTCTTTCCTTTTCTCTACTCTCTCTCTCTTTCCTTCCCTCTTTCCTCCTTCTGCGGCCCATCTCTAGTGAGAAGGGGTTTAAAGTTTAAACCCCTTCACTTCTCCCCCTGCAGGTCGGCTGGGGAAGGGAAGGGGAGGCTTTTGAAGATGCCTCCCCCCCTTTGCTTCCCCTTCTGACATCACTTCTGGTGATGTCAGGGGGCGTGGCATATGCTAATGAGCTATTATGCTAATAGCCTAGTAGCTCATTAGCATACCTTATGCTAATGAGCTCCTGCAGCTCTTTTTCTACGAAATGACCCCTGGGGACGGGGATAAATACAATCTTGTCCTGGGGAAATTTGATGACTCTTTTGTGCCCAAATGGAACCTTATTCATGAACGGCCCTGCTCTCACCAGAGAAACCAGAAGCCAGGGGAATTTGCGGAGGCTTACATATGATGGCTGCATGAGAAAGCAGAAGCCTGTGAATTTGGTGGCTGCAAAAGTGAAACTATTTGAGATTGACTTGTAGTGGGAATTTTAGACAAAGAACTATCCCAGCAACTACAGTTGAAAAGTGACCTTACCTTGGGAAGGGCAATCCAAATGATCAGGAATTCGGAACTGATCAAGGAACAAGTCCATGACCAAGAAGCTTTCAAGGGGCTTCAAGAAATATCTCAGAGAGTGCAGTTCCTCAAGCATTCTAGCTGGACAGACATAGTATTAAAGCTTTCCCAGAAATGCCCCACTAGACCATACAAGCAGTCTCTTCGTCCTCAAAAACAGGCCCCTAAGTGCATGCACTGTGGAAAACCACATGCTCAGAGGACTGACAGTCCAGCAAGGACTGTTGAGTGCTACAAATGTAAAAGGCTGGGACATTTTGCCATAGTATGTCACACTCAAGGGGTGAGAGGTGACAAAACAAGACAGCGCCTCAGATAATTTTTTTTTTGGGGGGTGACTAGTCAGCTATTCCAAAACCACTATTGATCCATGGGTGATATCATTACAAATTTATGGCCTCCTTCTAGAATTCAAAATAGACACTGGGGTGGGTGTGAATGTAATTCCAGAATCAGTCTATAGGAGCTTTAAAAGTCCTCCTTATCTCCATCAAACATCCTCAATATTTTTCAGCCCAGGGAGAGACAGTATGAGCTGTGTAGGATAGTTTCAGGCTCAGATTCAATACAAAGGGCTGAGTTACAGTTTTAGTGTCTATGTGCTTTGAGCTCAATCTAACAATCTACTGAGCCAGGACATTGCTGTAACAATGAATTTGATACATCATATAGATGAACTCCCTATGGGACCTCAACGTGAGCTGGGAACTTTGCTGATTGCTCCAATAAGGCTTAAAGAAAACACTGCACCTTATGCTGTCAGCGCAGCCAGGACTATATCAGTCCCACTGCTCCCTAAAGTGAAAGCTGGATTGGATAGAATGGTCCAATGTGAGGTTATAGAGCCGATTACATAACCTACTGATTGGTGTGCTCCAATGGTACCAGTAGCTAAAAAGGGTGGTACAGTATGAATATGCATGGATCTGAAGCAGCTGAATAAAGCAGTAAAAAGAGAAAAATATATTCTTCCTACCATTGATAACATCCTTCCTTGGTTAGCCAGGACCCACATATTTTCACTGGTGGATGCAGCAAGTGGATTCTGGCAGATAAGGTTGGAGCAATATTTCTTCCACAGATTGCCATTTGGAATCTCTAGTGCCCCAGAGTTATTCCAAAGATAAATGACTCAACTGTTGCAGCCTCTAGAAGGAATGTCTGTGTACATGGACAACATCTTGGTGTATGTAAGAGCGTAATAATCGACTGGACAAAGTCCTAGACACTCTGTGGAGGGCAGGCTTGAAGCTGAATGAAGCTAAGTGCCTCCTACACCAGAAGACTCTCACCTATTTTGGACACTGCATAGATGAGCATGGCATCAGGCCACATTTAAGGAAAGTAGAAGCTATTCTGGCGACTGGTCCTCCCAAATCCACCACAGGATTAAAACAGTTTTTAGGCATGATGCATTATTTGGGCAGATTCTTACCAAGTTTTGCAGAGGTCTTACATCCATTGAATGAACTGCTAAAAGCGGATATCGCTTGGCACTGGGGCCCACATCAAGATGAAGCATTCTTGAAAATAAAACAGCTTCTGACTAAGGCACCTGTACTAGCATTTTATGACATTAATTTCTTCACTGTTGTGTGTTCAGATGCTAGCAGCTATGACCTAGGAGGTGTACTGCTTCAGGAATATGAAGGGGAGCTGAAACCTGTTACATTTTGCTCCAGAACACTGACAGATTATGAGATACATTATATTCAAATTGAAAATAAGTATCTCACAGCAGTTTGGGCGTGTGAAAGATTTTCTAAATATCTTCATGGAACCACATTACAAAGCTAGAAACCGATTTCAGATTCTTTACTCCAACAGCTACAGGCTGTTTGGTGTAATGGTTAGAAGCATGGACTCTATTCTGGGAGAACCAAGCTTGATTCCCCACTCCTCCACATGCAGCTGCTGGTGTGACCTTGGGTCAATCACAGGGGTCCGTTGGGCCCAGAGTGCACCGGAGCGCTGCTCTGGCAGCCCAGGAATGGGCAGAAATGGTGGTGACGGCAAGCCCCACCCGCAGCTGCCCGCCCCCGCACTCCTCTCTGGAGTCGTGCAACCGATCTTTCCATTATATTCTATAAACCATAAAGTTTAAACCCCTTCTCTCTGGAGTCATGCCACAGCGGCGGTGCGATCTTTCCATTCTATACTATGGCCCCATAGAATATAATGGAGCGGCGGCGCGACTCCAGAGAGAAGGGGTTTAAAGTTTAAAGATCTTTCCATTATATTATATGGGCCACAGAATATAATGGAAAGAGAGAAGGGGTTTAAACTTGAAACCACTTCTCACTTCGCTTCTTCCCCCCCAGCCCACCTTGGTAGGCTGGCTGGGGAAGGGGAGGGGAGGCTTTTGAAGATGCCTCCACCCCCGCTTCCCCTTCTGACATCACTTCCAGTGATGTCAGGATGTGTGGCATATGCTAATAAGCTATTATGCTAATGGACTATTAGATATGCTAATGAGCTCCTGCTGCTCTTTTCCTACAAAATGACCTCTGGCTCAGTCATAAGTTCTTTCAGAGCGATTCTCTCAAGGGCAGTTCTCAAAGAGCTCTCTCAGCCCCACCTACCTCACAGGGTGTCTGTTTTGTGGAGGGGAAGGGAAAGGGATTGTAAACTGCTCTGAGACTACTTTGGATAGTGAAGGGCGGGGTATAAATCCTTTTTTTTTTCTTCCTCTTATTCTCTTCTTTGTTGTTGTTGTTGTTCAGTCGCACAGTCGAGTCCGACTCTTCGTGACCCCATGGACCACATCACACCAGGCCCTCCTGTCTTCTGTCGTGCTCTGAAGTTTGCTTAATTTCATGTTCATTGCATTGATAACACTATCTAACCATCTCATTCTTTGCTGTCCCCTTCTTCTTTGACCTTCAATCTTTCCCAGCATCAGGGTCTTCTCCAGTGAGAGCTCCCTTCTCGTTTGGTGGCCAAAGTATTTGAGCTTCAGCTTCAGTATCTGGGTTTCCAGGGAACAGTTAGGGTTGATTTCTTTTAGGATTGACTGATTTGATCTCCTTGCAGTCCAAGAGACTCTCAAGAGTCTTCTCCAGCACCATAATTCAAAAGAATCTATTCTTTGGTGCTGGGCCTTCCTTATAGTCCAACTCTCACAGCCATACATCACTACTGGGAATACCATCGCTTTGACCATATGTACTTTTGTTGGCAGGGTGATGCCTCTACTTTTTAATATGCTGCCTAGGTTTGCCATCGCTTTCTTCCCAAGGAGCAGGCCTCTTTTAATTTCATGGCTGCAATCACCGTCTGCAGTGAACTCTAGGGTTGCGGTGCTCATCTCCGTTTCAAAGCCGAAGAGCCAGCGCTGTCCGAAGACGTTTCCGTGGTCATGTGGCCGGCATGACTAAACACCAAGGCCGTGGAGCTCACGCTGTTACCTTCCCACCGAAGTGGTACCTATTTATCTACTTGCAATTTCTTGCTTTCGAACTGCTAGGTTGGCAGGAGCTGGAACTAGAGATGGGAGCTCACTCCATCATGCAGCACCCGGGTCTCGAACTGCTGAACTACTGACCTTCCACAGCCTGCAGTTCAGCGTCTTAACCACTTGAGCCACCGCATGATGTACTCTAAATTAAATAAGCAACTCCTTTTCCTATGCTAAACCAATCAGTTTTTCCATATTCAGTTCTAACTGTTGCTTCTTGACCCTTTTTACAGGTTTCTCAAGAGACAAGTGAGGTGGTCTGGTACTCCCATCTCTTTAAGGACTTGCCATAGTTTGTTGTGATCCACACAATCAAAGGCTTTAGCATAGCCAATGAAGCAGAAGTAGATGTTTTTCTGGTACTCTCTTGCTTTCTCCATAATCCAGCGAATGTTGGCAATTCGATCTCTCGTTCCTCTACCTCTTCGAAACCTAGCTTGTACTTCTGGCAGTTCTCTATCCATGTACTGCTGAAGCCTAGCTTGTAGGATCTTTAGCATGATGAGTGCAATTATGCAATAGTTTGCACATTCCTTGGCATTGCCCTTCTTTGGGATTGGAATGTACTGACCTTTTCTAATCCTGTGGCCACTGTTGCATTTTCAAAATTTGCTGGCAAATTAAGTGCAGCACTTTAACAGCATCGTCTTTTAAGACTTTGAATAACTCAGTTGGCAGAGGGTATTGGGATTTGTGAGAACAGTATGGCTGCCACATGTGCATAGTATACCAAGTGAACTCAAACCCTATTTTGCAGAATGGGGACACCTTACAAAGTTACAGGGGTTAGTTTTCCATGGCGATCACATTGTTATCCCAACAGGGAAGAGACAAGAAATACTACACGAACTTCACACTGGCCATCAAGGAATTAGCAAATGCAAGAAATGTGCACAACTTTCCATTTGGTGGCCACGAATAAGTCAGGATCTTAAAACTCTGGAACAAACCTGCAAATTCTGTCAAAAAAATAAACCTTCCGAATGGAA
>NW_015163215.1:26660-60381 GCF_001447785.1 Gekko japonicus | reverse complement strand
GCCAATATTTGTGAACTGCAAGGACACAGGTATTTAGTCACCATTGACAACTTCTCAAGATACTTGGAAATAGTCCACATGATTGATCTGACAAGCTCTACAGCTATTAACTGGTTAGAAACATATTTGCCAAATGGGATTGTCCAGATTTGCTTGTGAATGACAATGCTCCTCAATTTAAAGGGGGAGAGTTTTCTCAGTTTGCAAAAACATACCATTTCAAACATGGTACAGCCAGCCCCCACTTCCCACAGTCCAATAAAGGGGCAGAAAGATCTGTACAAGTAGCAAGAGCTGTACAACCAAGATGATCCCTTTTTGGCTTTATTGACCGATCATGCTACTCCTATAAATGCAACTCGATATAATCCAGCACAGTTGATAATGGGCCGACAACTACGAACACCACTTCCAACCTTGGAGACAACTTTGTACCCACAATGACCTGATTTGAAGAAAGTCCGTGCCACAGATGAGAATGTAAAAGCTGAATATGAGTCACTATGAACAACATCATGAAGTTAAGGCATTGCCAGAGCTCAACTCTGGGTTGCAGGCAAGAATAAAACTTGATGACGAGAAGGAATGGTCTGATCCTGCAGTAGTTTAGAAACAGAGTCAAACACCATGATCATACATTGTTAGGGTTTCCAGGTCCTTTGTTCTTGCTGGCAGGGGGTGGGAAGAAGCTACCTGGCAGTGGTGGGCGGGGTGACATCACCCTGTGTGACATCACCAGTGTGATGATGTCACACGGAAATGATGTCATCATGCTGGGGACATCACATGGCAACACCCTAGTATTTTGGACAACCCCCCCCCAATCATTCCCAGAAAAAATGCCAGTCACAGATTGGGATTTCAGTATGTAGCAACAGCATAGAAGAATAAGGTTCAAGTTTCATACTCTCTGAAACAGTAACATTAAAGGCCTTGTAAAGGGACCCATTTGTATATCAATATGGGAAAATAAAATAATTTATAGAACATAAGGACAATACACTTTTTTGGCATAACTACTCAGAATCACATCTGCTCAATATGTATTATATTTTGTGACAGAATGGATAAGCTGGAATGAGGCTTATAGCAAGGATCAGAGAGCCAAAGAATTTAGTCTGCTGACATTCCACTGATAATTAACAAAATAGCTTCTTCTTTTTTTAAAGTGATTTCCATTTCCTCAGGTTTGGATAGAAAACCACTAAAATACCATCATTATTTAGCACATGAAACATCATTAGAAGTTATTGTGGAAATAGATATGAAGAACACTGAAAGTGCTATGCAGAATGAGTTGTCATTATTATCTGCTTCTTATTCCTTTAACTGGATTGTACTAGTAATTGTAAAGCGATGTGTCTTTTCTCATGAAGTTATCTTAAAGAATTTCTGTATATATGAGTATATATGGGTATATATGAGTAACTTCTTTATATATGAGCCACTGAAATCTTCAGTGTGCCTAATTCTACATGGGATCAGCATTTAAAAAGCATCTGGTATAAACAGTGTAGGGCAGTCATTCAATCAAAATATTTATATCCCCCATTTCGATCCTTTGGGATCTACAAGACAACTCACAGTGAACCTAAAACTACAACTCATAATATGAAACAATATTCCAAAATTTTGGCCCACTTAACAGGATTAGAACATGCACAGACAGTTGCTCCCTTGGCCCCACCCCAGAACAATGTGGGGGGGACAGTGGCAGACAAGGTTGGCTTCTAAGAAGCGGTTCCAATCAGAGGTGTTATCTGCCATCTCTCGAGAGCACGTCCAAGCTACATGAGCATAGCAGTGGGGTTGTTGGGTCATCTAGTGCAGAAGATCCCCTGGCATTAGGGACAGCGGTTTATGAGCAATGAGATGTTGCTGAGGTGGAGACTGTGGAAGCTGACCAAACAGAGGTTGTGGGTAAGTTTGACTACACGCAGCAGCTGGGGATGGTTTGGCCTTGGGGACCCTGGGGTCATGTGGCCTCCATCCAGGCATATACCTCACCAGTAGGCTCTGGCCCCTCAGCCCTACGCTTGGGCTTCCAATCAACTTAATCCTCAGATGGCCTGGGGTGGCTTTCCAGCTCAGTTTCCGGCAGTCCCAGTAGCATCCTGGGGAGGCTGGGGCTATTTTTTCCCTCAGGGTGCTTCCTATGCCTCGGTGCCTCTCAAAGCACTGCCGTTTGGAGACCAGGCGTTGCCCCTGGGTGACCATTTGTTGCTGGCAACTAGAGAAAAGATATGCAAAGGTGAATATGTTGCCATCTTTACCCTCCTGTATTGTGAGCTTGAGAAGGATAAGGAGGATTTAGATGTCAAGGATAAAGGAACGTTTAAATGGAGGAAGGTCAATAGGACCTGGGCCAATTCACTGCCAGGTTTCCTTATATACACAGGGATGATTTTATGATCACAACCCTGGAGGGCAGCCTCACTATTTCAATACCTTGATGTCATATACAAAGGGTACACAGGTTTCCTTGGCCCGGCTTCGCTGCAATACAATGAAGAATTTTGTATGCGGGTGGCCATGAATCCTTCCCTTCAGTGGGATCAAATTCACTCACAACTTTGGCTGCAGGTGATGTCTCCTGTACTGCCCAATCTGGGTGACTGCTCAGACAGTGGTCACGTGGTACACCACCTCCAGGTGGCTTGGGAATCCCGAGTCCCACATGGCATGTGGTTCAACCCCACCTGCTCTGCTGGGAACTTGGTTCCCAAGGGATCTGCCATAGAAAAGCATGCCCGTATCACCACTAATACCCCCTGTTGGTGGCTCCCACTCCTTCACAGCTTGCTTCAGGGCTAGGCCACATCGAGGACAGAAAAAGGAGGGTGGGGGGCTCCAACCAGCCTTCTAGTAAAGGGGCCCAGCACATTAAAATGGAGAGCTCTTGAGGCTTTGCTGCAGAAATATCCCAAAAAGGGGGGTAGTATATATTCACTCACAACTTTGGCTGCAGGTGATGTCTCCTGTACTGCCCAATCTGGGTGACTGCTCAGACAGTGGTCACGTGGTACACCACCTCCAGGTGGCTTGTGGATCCCGCAGTCCCACATGGCTTGTGGTTCAACCCCACCTGCTCTGCTGGGAACTTGGTTCCCAAGGGGTATGCCATAGAAAAGAATGCCCATATCACCACTAATACCCCCTGTTTGGTGGCTCCCACTCCTTCACAGTTTGCTTCAGGGCTAGGACAGAAAAACGGGGGTGGGGGGCTCCAACCAGCCTTCTGGTAAAGGGGCCCAGCACATAAAAATGGAGAGCTCTTGAGGCTTTGCTGCAGAAATATCCCAAAAAGGGGGGTAGTATATATTTGTTTCAAGGTTTTAAGTTTGGTTTTCCAATTCCCTTTCAGGGCCCTAGGGCCCCGTTTATGGCAAAAACCCCACACCCTTAGTTCAATTAAGGGTATGGAACAGGTTGTTCAGGACAAAATAGAAAAATAACTAGTGGAGGGCAGGATACTGGGCCCTTTCCCCACCCCTCCACAACCAAACTTGCACGTCTCCCTGGTTTGATTCACCACCTTTTTTATCCCCAGAGTCGGTCAATGATGCCATACCCGGCCATTTGTGTTCTGTAAAATATGTCTTCTGACCAAGTGGCCCACTTGTTGTGACGCTGTGGTCCTGGGGCTGAGATGGCGTAATGTGACATCAAGTCTGCATTTTGCCTTCTCTTGGTGTAGCCTGATGATTTGAGTTACTGGGATTTTCTTTTGAGGGACAATTTTACATGGATAGGGCTTTGCCCCTAGGGTGTTCTGCATCATGCACTGCCTTTGACCACTTCAGTTCATTCCTTGAGTGGGCACTACATGATGGTACAGGTTTGCAAGATCTTGCCCATTACCTGGATGACTTCCTGTTTGTAGGCTTTGAAAGTATGGGCTGGTGTGCTCAGTTGTTAGATGGCTTTACACATCTATCAGATGAGTTTGGAGTTCCTCTGGCATAGGAAAAAATTGAGGGCCCCGTTCAGAGGTTGACTTTCCTGGAGGTTGAGCTTGACATGGTTGCACAGACATCTCACCTCCCTGCTGATAACCTACTGGAGTTGCAGTCTAGAAAGACTTTGGGTTTCAAGGAGTATACCAGTGATTTCCAATTGTGAAAGATGCTGAAGGGCTGGGCGTGTGAATCAGGCCAGCATAAAGATGTGAGGCAACCCATTTCCACTTCAGTTCTCAGAGTTCTACATTGGACTTGGACTGAAGTTTGGACTTATGGATTTGAGAGATGTCTTTTTCATGCAGCAGCACTGGTAGCATTATTTGGGGCCATGCAAGTTAGTGAGCTGGTTGCACAGTCCTGTAGGGATGCCTCTGGTAGGGCTCTGTTGGCCCAGAATCTTCAGTTGGCTGATAGCAAGGCATACATCACAATTAGGCATTCACAATTAGGCATTCAAAATCTGACCAGTGTCAGAAGGGCTCTTTAGGCACTCTGGGGCCTTATTCTGATAGGGTTCTGTGCCCAGTGTCTGCCCTCTCACAGTATTTGGCCGCACATGGCTGGGATGATGGTTTACTCCTCCAGCACTTGGACAGTAGTCTACTGGCAAAAATATCAATTTTGGGTGGTGACCTCCCATGCACTAGACAAGCTAGCACTGTTGGGAGTGAAACTTGGCACCCTTTCCTTTAGGACTGGAGCAGCCTCTATGGCTGCAGCCCTGGGCTATTCTGCCCCCAGCATTTAGTACCTGGGTAGGTGGTGGTTGGTTGCTTATAAAACCTATGTGCACTCTCTCATTGCTCCATAAATTGTTTAGTTCAGTTTTTCACTGTTCTTGATAGATGCTGTTGTCCATGGCGAGAAATGCCAAGTTCTCATTTGTGGACACAGCTTTGTGTTTTGTGTGGCTCATCAGGCCAAAAAGGCCTCCATTTTTTCACAGCTGGGACTCAGCCAGTGGGCTACTGTTGAGTGGTGGGGGTGTCAGGGCCTGCAATGGCTGGGCCTCATGCTGTTGCTGTTCTAAGGGGATACAGGTCTCCTCCCTAACATACCAGTCATCCACCTAGGTGGCAATGACCTGGGTCTTATTAAGGGGAAGGTCTTGGTATTGTAGGCCAAGGAGGACCTGCAGGTCATTCGGAACAAATGGCCTGGGGTTCTGATAGTGTGATCTGCTATTATACCACACCTAGTTTGGCAGGGCATCTCTGACCCACGGGGTATTGACAGAGCCCGATGTAAGGTAAATAGGGAAATCAGAAAATCTCTGGAGGGGGGTTAGGGCCACTAATTGCCACACCCTAGCATGTGGACCAAATGTACGGATCTGTATTGGGGCGATGGCATCCATGTTTCTAAGAAGGGAAATGATGTCTTCTTGGAGGATCTATAGCATGGGCTGCAGGAGGTTTTAGGCCTACTGGTGGGTGCAAAGGCCTAAGCAGAGGCTTGGCCTTGGCAGTGGCTGGATTGCATTTGGGGATTGAGATGTGGCTCAGTGAGCACCAGTTAGAACCCCTATTTTGGGAGCTAGAAGTCTTCCAGGATCAGCCCTTGGGTTGTGCAGCCTGGGGAGAGGAATATGAACTGCCCTTTGGGACTGCCTTGGACAGATCCTCCCCTTAAATTGTGCGGCTTGGGGGTTGGACCTCCAGGGCATAGCCCATTTGCTGAGCCATCCTAGTGTGAACCAGCACAAGTTAGCTCTAGTCAGGGGCAGGATGGCTCACCCATTTTACAGTAGGGGAGGGGTCAGGAGTAACCCCTGATCTTGACTGTGCTGCAAGTTAGTTTTGGCCCTTGCTGTTTATTCATGATAAAGTTAAAATAAAGTTGCCCTTAGTTTACCCAATCGTTCATGTCTGACTCTTTCTTCTGACTGGGAGGGACAAACAAAAAGGCTGTGGATAAAAATGATATTTGAAACCATGATGGAAATGCAGTTTTGAATGGTTAACACTGTTCAAATAGAATGCTGAGATAGCTCTGGGTACAAACAGATTTCAAATTATACCAAAGGCTCCTAGGATATCTTACAGTCACTAGATTGTCAGAGTATACAAAGCAGATTTTATTTTAACCCCCCCCCCAGTAATTATCAGCTTTTGTCACATACAAATGCATAAATAACAGAATATTCACAACATGGCATTGTTACAATGTGGAAATGGTTCTACTCACATTGAAATCTTGAGGATGTTCAAAGGACTGATTAAAGATGATGATGGGAAAGTATTGAAATCCTATCTGCTTACAATCTCCATGTATGCTGCTGAACTGTGAGTCAATTTCCTAGAAGGTATTTAGATTTGTTTACATGTAATGCTGGCTAGGATAAGCTCCATATGAGTCCTCCTATCTGCTTTTAATACGCAACTGGAATTTCTGCTGTTCATTTTTATGGAAATTGTGGGAGGCCCAGCAGATTCTGAAAGGAGTCCTTACCATAGTATTTTGGGCTGACCTAGTCTCAGAAATGGCGAAGTATGGCATGACACAATGGGGACTATTTTGGAACATCAGTGGTTCAATTGATATAATTTATGTTTTTCCCCCCTCCAAATTCAAAGGTGAGCTTGGCCTAGCAGGACCCCCAAATCTACTGCTGAATGTTTGCCTTTCCAGAACTTGGTGGCGGCATAGACAATCAGTTGCTTGTGGTGATGTGAAGATTCTCCATGTAATGAAGTGACCATAATAAAATTAACAAATACCTTCTCAACTATCTTGCTGAGTAAGAATTGTAGGAAGGGCTATGTCATTTTCCTTGAAGTTGATCGGGTCTGCCGCTATTTGGGGTCTGTCTGACCACACAGTGGTGGACTGCTAAGAAACATACCATCCAGGCTATGAAGCTGCCTGACCCAGGGCCAGCTCCAGGTTTGGGGGGAGGGGTAGGCAGAGGGTTCTTAGATGACCTTCCCCTGTCCACTGCTTATGTCCTCCTTTCCTCCCACCCACATGCCTTCCACCTGCCCTGCCTCGGCCCATGAGTCCTCCCACGGTCCATGTTCACAGCTGCCTGCACTGCCCACAACCCTTTCCCTGGTGGCCCTGGGCAGTGCATGTAGCTGGAAGCAGATGTGGTGGAATGTTAGCAAGTGAGTGGGCATGGGGGTCAACAGCAGTGGTTCATGCCAGAAGGCCTGGGCCCTGGCAGCTGCCCTGCCTCAGGGTATGTGGGTATCAGCCCTGACCGGACCTGACCTGAGAAGAATACTTGTATAGTTTTATTTCCCCCCCTTACGTTTCTACCATCCATTTAAAACAAAATATAGTGTTTGCCAGGAGTGTGGAAAATGTACAGCAAAGGCAAGATAGGCTCATCCACACCACCCTCGAGGAGTCTGCGGAGAATCCCATAAATCTAGTTAATTTCAAAGTTATAAGGAAAGACTCTCTCTTCATTCTTCTCTCTAGGAGGCCTACAAATCTCTCATTAAGTAGCACAGTGGTGAACAGGGTGAACTATCAGGAAGGGCAGGGGATAAATATAGCATAGCATATAGGATGTAGCAAAAGAGTGCAACTATTTTTAGAGAAGCGATTTCCTGTACATTCTACATATGTTATTCTGGTTGCATATGGAACTTAGTTCAAGCCAGCAAATTAAAATGCGTTTTATCATAAATACAGTACTTGGGTTCCTTTCCGTTTTCACATAATAAATCTGTAAAACAAAGATGCTGGAGGAGAAAATGCTTTAAATTTTTTCCACTGTTTTAAAAATAGAGCACAAAATGTTCAACACTGGAAATGCATTTCTGTCTATGTGTGAAACAAAAGGATTAGCAAGCTTCAAAATGCTCTGAATTATTAACAAGGTTTGTTGCAGAAATAGTATTTTAAATGAACTCAATGTTACTGTTATTATAGACCATGACTTATGGAAATGGTTTCAGATCATGGTGACGACTTTAATATTTGGTGGACTAGCTTCCAAAGTGCCCTTTTTTGAGGGGGCAGGATAATTATAATAAAAGGAATGCAAGGGCAATGTAACTATTATTATTGTTTGGGGATAAATTAGAAAGAGTGTAAGACAAAGAAATACAATTTGTGACAAATACTTATGGTATGCACAGTAATTACTTCTATTAGAGAGTAGAAATCAATATTGGTACAAATAGCATTTATTGTGTATAGCCAAAGGCCGTTACAATCACTATATCTAATTGTCAACATTGCCAAAACTATGGATTCGTAAATCCAAAAACTGGAACCATGAATAGATAAGATAGGTCTTTCTACAAACCTGAGAAGAGTTCCAGATTTTCAGAAAAATCTGAAATAAGATCAAAAAAATACACTGGGGAGTTTAAAAAAACAAAATATTGGAAATGGTGCCTTCAGCTTTAAGACACAAATGTCTTCAGTGGCTATTGCTACGCAACATCAACATTATTGCCAGCCTTTGAGCCTTGGTATCCATCAGTAAAAGGCAGTGGGAGGGAACAGGTTAGTGGGTGGGAAGGAGAGAATATAGCTGGGAAATATTACAATGGAGGGCGGGTTCACAAGAGTAAGAAAAAAGGAAATAGTGGCTTCACCTTAGCCAGCATCATGCAACTTGGCCTCAGCTTTCTCAGTGAGAGATTGCAAGGAGGAGGGAAGGATGGAAAACTGAAGATGGGGGCAGATAAAGCTAGGTTGGCTGGTGGATGGGAAGGAGAGAAGGAAGCAGGCTATGGGGGCTTGCAGGGAAGGGAGAGAGGAAATAGTGGGGGAAGGGTAAATATGAGATGTGCCCTGCAAGTCCTTGGAGGTCTTCTACTTGTTCCATCTTGGTACTCTTGAAGAGTACCAAAAAAAGTGAACCCAGAATGCTTTACTGATAGTGAAACGTACTAATTTTTTAAAATTTAAGCATGGGGTAAAAAGATGTATCTCTTTATGCATACGTGGTAGACGTGTTGTTTTGGGAACAGAAGAAATAGTCAAAATGTGTCAAAGAATACCTGTTCTTATTGCAGTTTTGAAGTTTTCCAAGTTGTTTGCAATAGTAACATGGTAATGCTGTGCATTTATTGCTTACTTCATTTGGTTTAATATGTTACTTCTAAAATAAGCATTAGAATGTAATTCCCCCTACCTTGTTTCTATTATGTATTAATGGCAAACTTATAACATAAATATTGAGGCTGGAATGCCACCGTACAGTTGGGCTACATCTTGGAGCCATGTTGAATAAAGAGAGACTGATGCCTTATACTTCAAGCTTTACTTCAAACCACAGATTGAGGGTATCAAATTTGGTACACTCCTACATATGAAAAACTAGCACTTATTAAAAGAAGGTTTAATGTACTGTGTTCACTATATGCATGGAACAAGAGTATAAAAAACCCCTCACCCCCCCAACTCCTGCAGTTTGGTGGTATAATCTAGAATCCATCATTTCAGTCTGTCACTTCATTTTGTGTCAAAAAGAGTTTGTACTACTGACATGATTCAGACCAAGACCTTTTCTTAACAAAGACTGAATGGACTACAGCCATTTTTAAGAATGTAAGAACAATTGATATGCAAAGATTCGGGAAATACTTTTAATGGGCCAGACAGCTGATTTTATAGTTAGAGACACATTCAGGTTTCTCCAGTCTCTCCTTATACATAATTGCATTTTTGTCTGGCAACATTCTATGCACTCCAAAATCAGTTGGCTCCGTGATGTGTCAACCACGAGGTGTCTTTATCCACTGGATGTGTTGCCTGAGTTCTCTCCCACCCACTGCAGCCTAGGCCACTCTTCTCTGATTGGGCCAGCATTTCAAGGTCATTTGCATATGGAAGCTGATTGGACTTCATATCGCACCTCAACTCCCCCCCACATGCCTTCCACCTGCCCTGTCAGTTGCATATGCGACCTGGTGTATTCTGAGGTAAAATATGTCCTCACTCACAACACATCACTTCCCCTTCAAAAGATACAAACCCAATAACACAACCATGCCACACCACAAAAAAGACAGATCACACCACAAGCAGAATACCACAAGGCAAAAAATGATAGGAAAAGGTGCCAGCAACCACCCCATTACTGCCACAGATATGTACCTGAGAGCGCTTCAGAGAATGGTGTGCAGGTCCCAGGATCATGTTATAAAAGCTGCCCTGGGGATTATGGACCATTCACAGACTTTCAACCATAATATACCTCACAGGGTTGTTGTGCGGATCATACAGGGGAGAGGAGAATGATGTCAGCTGCTTTGGTTCCCACTGCAGGGAAAGACTGCCCTTTCCCTAGACAGAGGCTGTGGGGTGTGTTTGTGTGTTTAAACCTGAAAACAGACAGGCAGATAAAGGTAGGCTGATGGTTGCCTGGAAAGGACATAGGGTTGCCAACTCCAGGTTGGAAACTTCCAGGATATTTTAGGGATGGAGCCTGCTGAGGGTGGGGTCTGAGGAGGAGGAGGGGGGACCTCAGACAGATACAATGCCATAACCCCACCCTCTAAACAAGCTGTTGCCAATCTCCAGGTGATAGCTGGAGAGCTCTTAAAACTGTGGTGCTAATTCAAAGTGTTGCATTCTGGCAGGGGATGCTGTGAGTGTAGAAAATGAATTATTGACAGAGTAGTGTTTTGGAAAATCTTTAGGAACTGTTTGGTCCATTTACCATCCAGAGCCTCTGGCATTTTCTCACTCTGCTGGCATCAAAAACAATTTAAGGCAAAATAGAGATATGGAGACTTTTTCCATCCTCCTTTGCATCAATCTGTCTTTGTTGGCAACCCTAGGCCTGCCAGCACTCTCAGGGGGACTTCATGCCTCCTGACTGGCATTACTTCACTAGCCCTGACTGCTTGCTCCTTTTCTGCAGGAACCTCCCTATGGAAGCTGCCTGGGTGATTTTGGACCAGCCCCAGACTTTCTGCCTAACCTACCTTGCAGGGTTGCTGTACAGATCACAAAGCAGAAGAGGAGAATGAAGTAAGCTGCTTTGCTCCCCACTAATGAGAAAGACAGAACTTGCCTAGGAAGAGGCTGCTGAGAGGGGAGGAGATAAAGTTGCCAACTTTAGGTATGGAAATTCCTGGAGATTTGAGGGGTGGAGCCTAGAGAGGGTGAGGTTTGAGAAGGGGGTGGGACCTCAGACAGGTACAGTGCCATAGACTCCAACCTCCAAACCAACCGTTTCCTCCTGGGGAACCATTGTTGCCAATCTCTGGGGGAGGGCTGGAGACTCAGAATTACAACTGCTCTTCAGATGGTAGAGATCAGTTCCCCTGGAGAAAACGGTAAACTGTATGTCATTATACCCTGCTGAGGTCACCACAGCAAATTGACGCTGAGTGCCCAAGGCCAGGACACCCACCCAGAGCCTCTTTCTACAGCTCGTTGTATTTATTTCCACAATGGGCCTTATTCCTAGTCTATTAGATAAATGGTTTTCCATTTTTGGACTATACAGCAGATAATATTGTCTCCAAAAGCTACTGAACCAATTCTTGATACTATGATATTAAAGTCTGTTGTTTCAGCCTTCCGCCCAACAGGCTCATAGTTCATGGTTATTTGAATTTATTTTCATAAGGTATTATTAGTTATATTTATTGATAGAGGTTTTGGATATATAAGATCATTTAGTATTCTTGGCTGATGATAAGGTTTTCATGGTTCAATAGGCATAAAGATTCTTGAATAATTTTGTTATATTATGCATTGATGTAACTATCTGCTTATACATGTTTAAGTTTGATTACTGCTGTTTCAATAAAATTTAATTAAAAAAAGAATGTAAGAACCAACATAGTTGATCAAACTAAGGGCCTGTCTGGCTCAGCAGCACTCTGCCTCCCACAGCAGCCAGCCACTAACAATAGATGAGTATGTTACGGGGGAAAAAAGACTTTGGGGTATGTGGCAAGGCAGCAATTGAGAAAGCTGCAGTTACAAAGAGGAATGGTAACGGGTGTGTGGCCACACAGTGGGGCACTTAAAGGCATGTGTCCTATCACTCATGGCACAGGCTGGATTCACGGTGGGGGGATAGCATGGTGTACAAGGCTCTCTTCTTCTAGCAGCACACTGGTTGGCTCTCGAGGGCCCAGCCACACTGCAAAGATCCTTCATACTGTTCACCAGAGTCAGTTGAGTCAACTGACTCCCTGCAGTCATGGCTCTCGAGGGCCCAGCCACACTGCAAAGGTCCTTCATACTGTTCAGTTGAGTCAACTGACTCCCTGCAGTTGCTCTCTTGCCAACTTGGAGCTCCCAGGCCGGCGACACCATTTTAGGCATTCAGAGCAGCAGGCTTGGCAGTGAGGTTTCTGCCTGCGATGCCACTGCTGCTGCTTTCAGAGACAATAGGGAGGCAGTGGGAGAGCCGAATGGTGGAAGAGGAGCAGTAGTGAGACAGAGCAGAGAGGGGGGGGGTACATTTGATGATGAGCCAGCCTGCTTGGCACAAATGTGCCTCCACCACTGCCTGTGGCCATCCGTCCATTAACCCCTTGCAGTTCTCTTGAGCTCAGAAAGTGGAGTGTTCCTTTCTAGACCAATCAATTGACTAGCCAGGTCAGCTTTTATTTTATTTTTTCAAACTTCAACATTTCTGTGACAGTTTTCTTGTTTCAAGTTTCTTGCACAGATGTTTCTCCCGTTAGTTGCTTTAAAAAACAAACAAAAAACTTGCTTGTTGAGCATTTCATTTGTGCCCTCCAGGATTTCCCAATGACCCACCAAGCAACATTTTTTGGCTATGCCCCTGACTGGTAATAATGGTCTGGGTAGGGAGGAGGGTTTTGGAAACTCTTATTTGTGACTCCAAGCAGTATTTTCTTCATAATCAACACCTTGTTTAGGGTACAGCAGCATGTTTGATGCAGAGCTCTGAACTGAAGATTCCTGATGTAGGATCATATCGAAAATAGGGTGATTCTGATCTTACCAGTATTTTGATGGTAAATTGCTTGGGGACTCCTTGTAAGTCTCCTGAAAACTCCTTGACAAGGGGATGCATGTTAATGTAATTAATAAATATTGTGCTTATGGAATGTATGTAAATTTCATTTCAGGTATGATCCCTTTTTTTGAAGACTTTTAAGAACATTAGCTATATTCAAGTGAAAATACTTAAATCTTCTGTCTGTCTGCAGCGGGATATCATGCACTTTTTGAGAGACCCCATCATCTCAAGTTAAATGATCTCTTGCTTCCAGTTTTATCCTTTTTAACGTTTAAAAATAGAGAACACACAGCTGAGCCTCAGTGTTGTGCCAAATGTCTGGATCACGAGTTGCTTGCTGGTAGTCTATGCAACGTTCTTTTCTTTTCTTGTATGGCATTGCTGGGGCAGTACATTTTCACTCTGAGTCTGGAAGCCTTTTGAGATTCATAACCAAGCAGTGTCCCAGTGGACAGGAATGCGAGGCATGCAGACTTCTCTCTAGGAGGTATTAGCCACATAACATACATCCCAAAAGTCAGGTTGCCATTGCTGAGGCAGAATAGTGACATTTTTGAGGCATTGCTGCTGACATTGCATGCTGCTAATGAATGACAGTGCCAAAATACCAGCATTTACCTTGTCACCGCCAAAGAGTTACAATTAAATTGCCCCTTAAAAAACTGACAAGTGACGAAAAAGGTTTCGATGAAGGTCACGGGGCTCTAGGATTTCTATTCCCTTTGAGCACGGCATAATTTCTGATTTCCCACGAAAGGAATCACAAGACAAATGTCCTCTCATATCCTAGAAGGTTTCCAAGAGAAATATGAGATTACAGAGGCAGAGTGTAGTACTGGAAGCACAGCATGAAGACATGCTGTACTGTGAGATATATACCAATTCGGTTCCTCTTCTGTATTTTTAAATCATGCTCATGTATTTCAGTTTTTTAAATGGAAACTAGCTGGCTTTTTTCTGTTAGGAAAGGCAGCCATTTGTGAAGCCCTTCAGGAATGTGCATCCTTGCCCAATACAAAAGGATTAGTTCCTCACAAGTACTTTCAAAACCAGTCAATCTCTCGAAAATTCAATTCACAGAAAGTCCTTGGAACACATAGAGTGGATTTATCCCAAGTCAGATTTTGGTACATCTGACTTATTATTGCCTACTCTGATTGGCAGCATCTTTCCAGGTAAAGAAAGATCTTTCTTAAGACCACACACCTTTTAAAACTGGAAATGCCCAGAACTGAAATTGGCTCCAATTTCAAGTGATAGAGCAAGATGAATGCTCTATCACTGAAACGGCCAGTCCTCAAGCCACAGTGAATATAATCGTATGTTTCTGTTCAAATGGTTCAGTCTTAAATGCTTTTTGGCATCCTAATACAGGCAACCTTACCTTATTTATGTATTTCAAATGTTTGTATCATGTGCTTTTAGCAAACAGGCTCCCAAATCAATAGTTAAAACAATAAAACGGTGCTAACATTTGGAACTTAACTACTACAGGTTCATCTTGACTAGTAACCATAGATGGGCCTAGTAGTCATGAATTTGCCTAATCCTCTTCTAAAACTACCTTCACTTGTGATGATCACTCAGCAATGTCATCCAGATACTTAATCCATCTTTCCATATCAATCATGTATGTCAATTGGTGGTGGAAAGTGCTGTCAAGTAATAGCTGACTTATGGTGACCCCATAGGGTTTTCAAGGCAAGAGATGTTCAGAGGTGGTTCGCCATTGCCTGCCTCTGCATCACAACCCTGGTATTCCTTGGTGGTCTCCTATCCAAATACTAGCCAGGGCTGACTGTGCTTAGCTTCTGAGATCTATGGTATAACAACACAGGGGGCAGCAATGAAATGACAATATACAGAACAGTTGCTGCAAAGTGCACACAATTATAAGAATAATAGACAATGATTAAGCTATAATACTGATGAGCTTCATGATGTTTAATCTTTGTTCTTAACAGCAAGGCACCATCAAACAAAGGATGATGACATCAAGATGAACGGACAGGCCTGTCCGTTCATCTTGATGTCATCATCCTTTGTTTGATGTGGCCTTGCTTTTAAGAACAAAGATTAAACATCATGAAGCTCATCAGTATTATAGCTTAATCATTGTCTATTATTCTTATAATTGTGTGCACTTTGCAGCAACTGTTCTGTATATAGCTTCTGAGATCTGACAAGATCAGTCTAGCCTGGTCTATCCAGGTCAGGGCATATGTTAATTAGTATTTACATATTTTAAAAAATAAGAACATAAGAACATAAGAGAAGCCAATGCTGGATCAGGCCAATGGGCCATCCAGTCCAACATTCCATCACATAGTGGCCAAAAATACCAGGTGTCATCAGGAGGTCCATCAGTGGGGCCAGGAAACTCGAAGCCCTCCCACTGTTGTCACCCCCAAGCACCAAGAATACAGTGCATCACTTACCCCAGACTGAGAGTTCCTATCTACACCTTGTGACTAATAATTAGAATACACATTTATCTCTGTAGGTTAAGTTGAATTGCACAGCAAGGTAGAGATGATTTGTGCTCAGTTATAAGGTACCTTTCACATATTTAATATCGGTGTATGAATTAGGGATGGGCATGAATCAGGAAAATGTGGTTCAGCTCATGGCTTGTCACTGAACCACGAACTGAACTGGGAGGTTTGTTCATGAACCAAACTGATTTGTGGCCCTGCAAACCCCATTGAACAGGACTACAGCCCTTTTAAATGGGATTTGCAGAAAGACTGGAAAACAAGGCAAGTTTAAAGGGACTGCAGAAGGCAGCTCAAAAACATTTGCATGGTGGGGAGGCACTCCCTGCCACACAGCTGTCTCGAGCTGCCTTCTGCAGTCCCTTTAAAGTGCACCTCCCTGCTGTGCAGCTGTTTTGTGTGCTGTCTAATGCAGTCCTTTTAAACTTTAAAAGGACTCCCCACCGTGCAGGTATTTTAACACTGCCATCTGCATTCCGTCTAAAGTTTAAAGAGACTGCAGAAGGCAGCCTGAAAAACAGCTGTGCAGCTGTTTGGGCTGTCTTCTGCAATCCCTTTAAAGAGCACCTCCCTGCTGCTCAACTGTTTTTACAACTTTCATGGGAAACAGAAAGCAGGGGTTTAAACCCCTGCTTCCTGCTCCATTCATGAACCACAAAACGCATGACCTGCTCTTAAAGTTTTTCCGAACCATGAACAGGGCAAAATTCATGACTAATTTTAATTCATGATTTGGTTTGTGCCCATCCCTAATATGAATATTCCCCTTGCTCAGTTCTTTTTCTGTGTCATCATTGTGAGCCTTTTCATGTTTGCCATTTTTGTAGCTGCTGTTCAGATTGTTCACCTTTTATGCCACTTATATGTCACAATAATGCAAAAAATAGTATTAAAATGCATCTATTCAGTGTGGAAAATGTGATGCAAAGAAACAGACAACAGTATGAAAGGTGAGTGAAAGAATCTATGATAAAATGGGCTAAAAACTTTGGATGCAATACACAAAAAGAACAATGGGAAAATATGTGGATGAAGGGTCTTAAATTAACACTAAGCTCTAGCCTTAAAGATTTTTTTTAATAAAACGATGTATCAATGGTATATGTCATCAGACAAATTCGGGAAAGTGGACAAAAATATTTCAAACATATGTTGGAAATGGGAACAAAATGAAGGGACATTCTATAATTTATGGTGGACATGTAAGAAAGCCATTTTTTTAAAAAAAAAAAAAATACAAATACATTCACTAATCCAGAAGATTCTAAAGACTAATGTTCAAATGAAACCAGACATTTTTCTTTTGGGACTAATGGACAGACAGCTAGAAAAAAGTCATGGAACTTTATTTCTATATATGACAATAACAGCAAGATTATTATATGCACAAAACTGGAGGAGTTTGACATTACCCACACAGAAGAATGGTTGGTGAAGGTGATGGAACTTGCAGAGATGGCTGAACTTACTTCTTTGATAAGAGAAAAGACATTATCTACATTTATTGTTAATGGGAAACCCCTTATAGACTTTTTGCATGAAACAGAAAAAAACTAACTGATGATTTGCGAATCTGATTATTGGGGTGGGGGTACTGGACAACAGCTTCCCCCCCTCTGTTGTAACTACAGAGTAAGTGTTAAGTTTGTAATTTTACTTGTATTTGTCATAAAGAAAATTGAAAGCCCCTTCTTTATATTTCCCTTTTCTTTTTTCTTTAGCTTTGTATTTGTATTTCCTTTTCCAATGTTTTTGTTAGTTTTTATCTTATGGTTTTAAAAAAATCTCAATAAAAAACAGCACGTAACCAGAGACTTGCAGGTACAATTTGCACAAAGGAGAAGCAAAACTGAAAGAATGGTTTTTGAGCTGAACCATCAGGGATGAGAAATTAGAAATTGTCCTTAATATGTAAAGCAAGTGTGCCATCCACAGTTATCACTGTGGGATGTAGCAGCATAATGCTAAGGTGCCCAATGGAGCCTTGTCATGCTGCCCTCAGCTACAGCTAGTAATTGGACTTATCATAGTCAGGCCTACTCCTCATAACTACTCTCCCTTTAACTTCACTAGGCATTAGAGTCAGTTCCTTATTCCGCATAAATCAGAACAGAACCAGATTCCTTTCTTTCCAGTCTATCAAACAATTTACCATAACATCCTGACGGCTACCTCAGTACTGAATGAAGACTTTTCTCCGGAGTCATTTACTCTGAAAGCTTAGTATGTGTGAAAAGTAATGCATGTCTCCAAATGTGACTATCCTTAATTCTAAAAATCTTACTCATTAAGTTACAATAATGAGATGTAATGAATATTTATAGAAGATTTTATCTATACCTATTAATTTGCCAAGATATGCTACTGATATCCTTGCTCTCTGAATTAATGACATGGTGGGGGGGGGGAGAAGGGAGAGAGATAGAATGAAAAGCTGATTAAAATAAAGACCTACATTTTCTCTCTAAAAGAGTAATGCGATCTGTACAAATGGAGATTTACTAGAAAATTCATTGAACCTTCCAAAGGGAGCTCAATGATTCTCTGTGGGTGTATCTGTGTTTGCTTTCATGGGCCATCATTTCTACCCTTCCTGTTCCTTCTGCACCCTCCTCCCCACATTCCCCTGACTGTCTTTCTTCACTTTCTAGAAACCAAATGTCTTCACTTTGTTCTGTTACTGTGAGATGCTTATTTGGATTAAAGATCAAAGGAAGAACTGAATGGCAGCTTATTTGTATACAGTGCGTACGTGCATTCACCGTGACTTGTGAGCAAAGAATATAGAATGTGGAGTCTGATTCCCAAGCTACTTGAGAAAATATTTTTCCATGTCCATGTCCATTTTTTCCAGTGCATGATTTTTTTTTTGGAACACATGTTTACATGATGATGTGGTATTTGCTGTTTTATAGTGATAAAAACTGGGGTTAGCTCTACTAAACTTGAACCTTGAGATAAAAACCAGATTAAAAACTTGTTTATCTTGGTAGGTGACATATTGCTCATTTGAAGTATGAAAATTTTCTGGTTTCTTTGATGATGCGTAGTGGGAAGGTTCAGTGATAGCATGGGGGTTTTGGTATAGCAAAAGCACTACAAAGCAATAACTTTGGATTTTAAAAAGTAATTAATCCACTCAAAGTCCCATAGATTTTAATGGATGCAAGAATAATATTCTTAATTTTTGTTTTGTTTTTGGCTTGAAAGATGAAGACAGAAAATAACTTTTATTTCTGCATGGGTAGGAAATTTCTGCTGGTATTTTGAAAACCATACTCTATGGACAAGTTCAGACTGGAAGTTTGACCCGGTAGCCAAGCGTTTCAATAGCGGATTAAAGGGGCGGGTCCACACAGGCTCATCTGTCAGGTGTCCCCCAGCCGTACTCAAGCCGTCTTGTGCTGCTTCCCTCCCAAGTTTAAAAAGTACCAGGTGAAAGTGGTAGCAAACTGTGTGTAGAGCGGGTTGATTCCGGATCCCTGATGTGTGAATGCAAGTGCTGCTAAGGCAGGAACAACCTGCAGTCATTGATAATAGGCGCTGGTTGTTTCCGCGGCAGGCATCCATGTGCCCATGTGCATAGGTGCATCGCAGTGGCGCGAAGAAACAACCGCTTGTTTTTGGCTTGAAAGATGAAGACAGAAAATAACTTTTATTTCTGCATGGGTAGGAAATTTCTGCTGGTATTTTGAAAACCATACTCTATGGACAAGTTCAGACTGGAAGTTTGACCCGGTAGCCAAGCGTTTCAATAGCGGATTAAAGGGGCGGGTTCACACAGGCTCATCTGTCAGGTGTCCCCCAGCCGTACTCAAGCCGTCTTGTGCTGCTTCCCTCCCAAGTTTAAAAAGTACCAGGTGAAAGTGGTAGCAAACTGTGTGTAGAGCAGGTTGATTCCGGTTCCCTGATGTGTGAACGCAAGTGCTGCTAAGGCGGGAACAACCTGCAGTCATTGATAATAGGCGCTGGCTGTTTCTGCGGCAGGTGCCCATGCACATAGGCGCATGCAGTGGAGTGCAGAGACAGCCGCTAACAGCCCGCCAAGTGTGGGCCGACAGTGCAAACACTCCCTTGCACTTCCTCCACGGTTTCCTCCTGCTTAATTTGCTGCAGTGTGATTGGGAATACCATGAACAAGCCGTTCCCGGTCTCTTCCGGGTCTTCTTTGCCATGACTCCCTAGCGCTTCAAATTGCCAGTCTGAACTTGGCCAATGTTTCTCAGAATTGAAATGACATGTAATGTTTCATGACAGCTGTCCAAAAAGGTAGCTGCTTTTTGAGCATAAACAAATTATGCTTTCCAAGCAGAAAGATATATAGAATTCAAAGCTTTCAGCTGCAACTACAGCTGAGCTGGACAAATGTTACCATACAAGAGTTCACAAACACCTATCTGTTTGAATGCTAAACAGCTCTTTGCTGTGCTTCAATCCTTAATTCTTTGTTCCCTACATTTATGCAAAAGAGTAACTGTTCATAAAATGAGAGGAGCAATGGATGCTTACAGTGCAGTCCAATGCATGTGTACTCACTGTGCTCAAGGGACCTTCTTTCCAGGTAACAGTGTGAAGCATTGAAGCCCTAGTCATCTGCAAATAGTCATGCACCAAGGCCTTCCTGGCTTGTACAGTTTTATTTAAAGTGTAGGTAATATGAATCACAAGGAGTGGTTAAGTTGAAATGGTTCAGATTCTCATCCCTGTAGTACGTATTGGAAGTCACAGGAAGAAACAAGCTAGATAGAGTCTTAGTTCAGAGCAGTGTAAAAATGTTGAGCCTAGTTTACTGTGCTTATCCTCATATGAAAAAGAGGAAACAAGCATGAACCCACAAGGAATTTGCAGGGTCAGGGGGCTGACGGGGGGAGGCAGAAGTGAGACTGCTGGAGGGTATAGGTAGCTGCACCCATCTGGCAGTGGGAACAGGGGATATCATCTGCCTCCCACTCTGTGGCTCCCCCAACCTGCCTGCAAGTCACTCCCCCAGTAAGGCAAGGAGCAGTGGTGGGGCCAGTGACAGTGGCAAGGAGCAAGGGACCTGCCGAGCTCACCTTCTGCCAGTCCCAGGGACCCTCTCACAGCTGCCATGCTCCCAGCCCCCTGATGCTGCTTCTCCACCAGCTTTTGAAGCTACTGGCAGTGCCTCTCCTCTATTCTGGGGGATTTAACCCCACCTCTATTTTTGAAGAGAGCCGCTACCATGAGTAGACAATACTGACTTTGATGGACCAAGGGTCTGATTTGGTATAAGGCAGCTTCACGTGTTCATGTGTTGACAGAACTAAACTGGTCTGGTCACCACACCTTTAAAAGAATATTATAGCTTTGGAAAAAGTGCAGAAAAGGGCAACTTGAATGATAAAAGGGTTGGAACACTTTCCCTATGAGGAAAGGTTAAGGCACTTAGGGCTCTTTAGCTTGGTGAAAAGATGACGGAGGGGTGACATGATTGAGATTTACAAGATTATGCATGGGAAAGAGCAGGTAGAGAAAGAGGTACTTTTCTCCCTTTCTTACAATACAAGAACTCATGGGCACTCCATGAAATTGCTGAGCAGTCGGGTTAGAACGAATAAAAGGAAGTACTTCTTCACCCAAAGAGTGATTAACACATGGAATTAACTGCCACAGGAGGTGGTGGCAGCTACAAGCATGGACGGCTTCAAAAGGGAATTAGATAGGCATATGGAGCAGAGGTCCATCAGTGGCTATTAGCCACAAGGTATAGATAGGGGCTTTGGGGCAAGTGATGCTCTGTCTTCTTGGTGCTTTGGGGGGGGGTCAACAGTGGAAGGGCTTCTAATGTCCTGGCCCCACTGGTGGACCTCCTGATGGCACTGGTATTTTTGGCCACTGTGTGACAGAGTGTTGGACTAGATGGGCCTTTGGCCTGATCCAACATTGGATCTTATGTTCTTATAACTATGACCTGATTCACACATTGAAAACATCAAGTATAGGTGAAATCCTCCACATTTGGCTTTGGAACCCTGTGGAAGGAAGCTTAGCTGCTTTCACTGCATCTATGGTGGGAAGGAAGGAAAGTCTTGCAGGAAAAGAATATGTAAGCATGACAGCTGTAGCATCAATTTTGCGGAGAAAAAGACAAGCTGTGCTCAATCAACAACTGGCTCCTCTCCTTCCAGTAAGAAAACGTAGGTGCTCCAGGGTAAGCAAGCCTGGACACAGCAAATACAAGGATTGGGTACTGTATGTCATACTGGTTACTATTCTTCTTCCTCAGCACAGGTCAAATCTGCAAATCTCAAGCTGCACATCTGACACAGAACCAGTCTGTTAGTCTAATATCTTGACTCTTTTGTATGGACAGAATAAGATATGCTACCTTTATTATTTTAAGCACCCCCCCCATGCTTTCAATAAATTTCTACTAGAAAAGCTGCCATCTGGAGCCAGTTTTAGACTCTTATTTATAAAGAGCTAAAAAAAAGAATAACATTCAGAACAAAATAGGAACAGCCCATCTAAATAGTAACTCAGTCCTTAGGGACAGCCATTCTGATAGCTTGATGAATGACTGGGAGACTCATTATTTGGTTGATTCTGCTGATAGGAATATCAAGTTGCTTGAGTTGCAGCCCTTGATTTATCCTGCTTGCTGGTGGGATGCCTTATCTTGTTGCATTTTCTGTGTTGTTGTTGTTTTGTGTGTGTGTGTGTGTGTGTGTGTGCTTTAAATTGCTAATCCTGTTGGTTTATTTGCTCAGATAGGTGTCTGCACTTGAACATGTTCTTTTTTAAAAAAAGAAAATTTTATTAACTTTGCCATATAAACAATAACAAAACAAAACATTTTAAATATAATTCTCTAGTATAAAAGGTATTGACTTAATAATTACAATGATAAGATTTGAACAGTTGTACATATTAAATAATAAACATTATTAACAACAATACCAACTCATTTAATAAGCAACTATATCCATATACTTCTTTGGAAGGTTACAACTTTTGTTTTCTATACTATTAACATAATCAAAAAAGGGAAACCGTTTCTCTAAAAATATATTTTTCTTTGGCATAACTTCTGCCATCAAAATTTGTGAAGCTAGTTTATCCATTATAATTAAATCCCATATCTTAAGGAACCACTGGCGGATCGTAGGTGCTTTATTGGTTTTCCAAACCTGAGCAATCAAAATTTTTGCACCAATTAATAATAGTGCAGCTAATTCAGTTTTTTGCTGCATTTTCTGTTTTGTGTTCTATTGTTATTTTAAATGTTTTGCCAGTTTATATTAGCCACTTTGAATGCTGATCTGTTCAGCAGAAAAGTGGGATACAAATCTTCTTAGATAAATAAAAGCCACTCACCCAGAAGTACTAATATAAGAGTGTAACCATGAAATATGTAAGAAACCTAGGCTGCAATCACACGCACAATTAGACCTGACATAGTTATGAATGCTGGGAGGATTTAAAGGTTGCGATCAGACAACAACATCTGGGAAGTGCCCCACAGCCATCAGCAACCCGTTCTGCTCCACGGCAGAAGTGGAGTTAAATAACACCAGGGGAAATCCGGTAATAAATGGGTTGTGACGGGCCATGGATGGACTTTCCTGTGTCTGATCACTCCAGCACACTCTCATGGCTTTGGGATGGTCTGATCAGGCCATCCTGACACCATGCCGTTGTTTTCCCCCCCTTCGCAGTATGCACATCATTGCAAACTCCATAAGGAGCCCTCGGTGCCAAAGTGTGATTCATCAATCCCTCATTTAAGTGCATGGGGAAAAAGGCACAAAACCCCCCGACTCACCAGCAGTTGCATCTGATCACACAGTGACGGACTGCTCCCGCAGCTTCAAAGGGAGGTGTGATTGTGTAACTGCGGGTCAAATTGCTCCAGAAAAAAAGGCTCTCTTCCCCTCCCCATTTTTTCTGGCACATGTGACCTCAACCCTACTTTAGAAATTTCATGACTCCATATGTACTACCAATATTTGAAAACATCTGCATCATTTCTGTGCAGTACTATGGCATCAACTTATCCCTTTATGGTTATTTTTGCTTTGATCACTCATAGGAATATCCTTACTGCTAATTTCCAAGCATCACTGCAAAACGTCTTTCCTCAACTGGACACCAGATTTTATGCTAGTTCCCTGCCCCCAAATCTTTGATTTCCCTTTCTTGAGTTCTTTCTGTTGGTAGTTGGCATAACATGGTGCTCCTCTCTCCTCGGTGCTCATTGGCTCTAAAAGCCATTGAGGATAGTTTGCTTATATTACTCAGATTTCCTTGCCAAGTCCTATAGTGACTGTTTCAGTGTGGTAACATACAGGTAGGTGTCTGAGTGGCAATTGCTTTAAATCCAGTTGGAAGCAGTTTTACATTTAAATATTAACATTAGCTACAAATAAGAATGAAGAGAGGTTTCTTAAAAGATGAGCAATAAAACCAAGATATTCTAACTTAACTAATTCATATAAATATGTACATTAGAAAGATAGTTGTGAGGAAATTTAAACTTCCATGGTTACCATTGTGAAATGTATTCTTCAGCCAATGCATCCATGTTCTCTTTCTCTGGGTTGCATAGCAGCTGGAACTGCAAAGGACAGACTGGGAATTTGTTGGAATCTTCTTTCCACCTTTTAAACTGAAAATTTGCTAAGAATATGATCTGTTGACATCATGGCCTTGGCCCGAAAAGTAACAAATGACATACCTCTGTCATACTATTAGCATCCAACCCACTGAGAAGTGTTGCCTTCCTAGACAACACATGGGTTTGAGTTCCCTTGCACTTCAACAGGTCAGGCAATTCACAATTTGGCCAATAAATGACTTCCTGAAGTGAGCTTGTAAGCCAAGAGGGACTGATTTTGAGTACAATTGCACACCTTTGCCACTCTGGGGTTCCACTGTCTTAGCAGAAATATAACGAAAATGTTCCAGAAGGACTGTGGCATTGCCAGTACTGATATACTTGATTTACCAAAGGAATTAGAAGAAGCTAGGAAGCAGATAGTGTAGTGATTGTTCCAGGAAACAGGGGAGACCAAAACCAAGGCTCCCTTTTGAAGGTTTTTGAAGGAAAAGAAAACCATGACAGCCCATCAGACACCATGAGACGACCACCCTAGCTATCCTGAGGCCTCTGCCACATGACAATTGCAGGTGAGAACATGGTGATAAGGAACCTGAGCCAAGCAGAGATAATGGAACATCTATTGGAAGGATTTATGGCCATGTCCTCTGAGGACTGCCCCTCCATCCTACTTCCCCCGCCAATGTTTATCAGTCTCTAATACCAGCTGTCTTTAAAGTAAATTGATCCAAAGAATCATAGAACCACAGAGCTGGAAGGGGCCATACAAGCCATCTAGTCCAACCCCCTGCTCAATGCAGGATCAGCCTAGAGCATCCCTGACAAGTGTTTGTCCAGCTGCTGCATAAAGGCTGCCAGTGAGGGGGAGCTCACCACCTCCCTAGACAGCTGATTCCACTGTTGCACAACTCTTACTGTAACTCCCCCCCCCTAATATCCAGCCGGTAGCTTCCCACCCTTAATTTAAGCCAATTATTGTGAGTCCTATCCTCTGCTGCCAACAGGAACAGCTCCCTGCCCTCCTCTAAGTGACAGCCCTTCAAATACTTCAAGAGAGCAATCATGTACTCCTTTCAACCTCCTCTTCTCCAGACTAAACATTCCCAAATCCCTCAGCCTTTCCTCATAGGACTTGGTCTCCAGGCCCCCAATCATCCTCGTTGCTCTCCTCTGCACCCGCTCCATTCTGTCCACATCCTTTTTGAAGTAAGACCTCCAGAAGAAGAAGAAGAGAGAAGAGATTGGATTTATATCCTGCCCTTCACTCAGAGTGGTTTACAAACCCCTTTCCCTTCTCCTCCCTACAACAGACACCCTGTGAGGTAGGTGGGGCTGAGAGAGCTCTTTTCAGAACTGTCCTTGAAAGAACAGCTCTGACAGAACTATGGCTTGCCCAGGGTCATTCAGCAGCTCCAAGTGGAGGAGTGGGGAATCAAACTCGGTTCTCCCAGATTAGAGTCCACGCACTTAACCACTACACCACACTGGCTCTACACACAATAATAATGCAGCATACAGTGGGACTATGACATTTTGCAATTTGGGTTAGGGATCTTGTTCACATCCGCCTGCTTTTCAGTATGTTCAGATCTTGTTGAATTCTATCTTTATCTTCTGGTGTGTTCGCTGCTCCTCCCAATTTGGTGTCATCTAAAAATTTAATGAGTAGCCCCTCCACACCCTCATCCAGATAATTTATGAAAATATTGAAAAGTACCGGGCCTAGAACCAAGCCCTGTGGCACCCCACTGGATACCTTGCTCCATTCAGATGAAATGCCATTGACAGCTCCTCTTTTCCAACCAGTTCCCTATCCACCCAACTGTCCTAGAGTCCAATCCACAGTCCTCTAGTTTACCCATCAGAACATCATGAGGAACCCTGTCAAAAGCTTTACTGAAATCCAGGTAAACAACATCAACAGCATTCCCTCGATCTAGTAAGCTTGTCACTCTATCAAAGAAGGAAATGAGATTGGTTTAGCGGGACCTGTTGGGGACAAATCCATACTGACTTCCCCAGATCACCAAGTTGTCCTTTAGATGCTCGCAGATTGATCCATTTAAAATCTGCTCCAGTATCTTCCCTGGGACAGAGGTCAGATTGACTGGCCTGTAGTTTCCTGGGTCATCTCTCCTCCCTTTTTTGAAAATTGGGATAACATCTGCCCTCCTTCAGTCTTGTGGCACATCTCACGTCCTCCAAGAGGTCTGGAAGTTGATGGACAAAGGCTTTGCAAGCCCTCTAGAAATTTCTTTGAGCACTCTTGGGTGCATACCATCTAACCCTGGAGGATTTGTACTCATTCAGTGCTGCCAAGTGCTTTTCGACTACCTTTCTATCCAGATAAGTTTTCTATGAAACAGCTAAGTTTTCCATGAGACATACATGTTCAGGTAGCTTTCAGAGATTTCCTCACCATTTCAGCATGAGGAAACAGGAGTTAACAGTGGAGTTAATAATGAACCCACATGGCATGAAACCCTATGATAGGGAATATGGGCAATTAAAAGCACACATTTACTATGGCCTCAGTTAACAATCTCTCAAAGATTGATTTGAAAATGAGAGTCAAGTAATGAATGGAAGGGAGGGAGGGATATCCTGTTGCTTGTGGAACGGGGGCTGGAAGAATTTCCTGCTCCATCCCTGAAATGAAATGATTCACGAAAAAAGCAGCAGCACTGTAATGAGTCATACATGCTATTCAAAATAATGCCTCTGTAAATAATACTTTAATGAATGCTGCTAGTAGAGGGGGGGGGACATAATGACACAGCTGCAGGAAAGTAATGTAGTTAAAGGGAGCCCTCTCTAAATAGACTCCCTGAAGAAATGCACTACGGCAGCAATTTTTATGCTTTCTCTCTGCTAATCTCCCATCACCAACATCCCCTCTGTCATATTGATTTCTCACAGGGAGGGGGAAAGAGGAGAGGGAAAATGGTAAGGTGTCTTGCCTTTGTCAATCCAGACCCCAGTTGCCAAGCAACGTGATGACCTGACTCAGAGGAGATCGTTTTAGTGGCCTGACTCAATGCCCCAGTGGTCACCTGAGAGTTTTTAAAGAAAAGCATGGCCAATGTTGAATTATTAATGCAATAAACCAAGTGTTATGCTGCTTGTTTGTTACTGACAAAAGGACAAGTCAGAATGAATTGATGGTTTAATGTAAAAGGCGAGGTGCGTGTCTTCGTGCCAATTAAAAATAGCACAATTGTCCCGATGACGGACAGAAGGCACTTTCTTCCTTAATGAAATCTTATGAGATGTGAATGCTCTCTGGTAGAAGAGGCAGGCCCTAAAATATGTTCCACAGCCAGGCATGGTGCCCTCCAGTGTTCCCCCTAAGCTGAGCTAGTGTGAGCTAGCTCAGAGAATTTTAGCCTCCGGCTCACACATTTTTGTCTTCGCTCAGGAAGGATGGCTCCAGAGCAAACTAATTGATGCAGCAGCTAAATCGCTGGCTCACAACTTTAGTGCCAGTAGCTCACAAAGTACAATTTTTTGCTCACAAGACTCCACAGCTTAGAGGGAACACTGGTGCCCTCTCTCCCAGTGCAGCAGTAGACAATGCTAACACATCTTTTTGGATGATGATAACGGGCTACATCCACTTGAATATAAGTATATAAAGAGACACACTGTTGTATAAAACATAACAGTAGCTTGTATTTATTTTGGAATATGCTGAGCACTGAGGTGATTTTCTAATGTTATCACTTCATCATGTATTGTGAACTAGCGGTATGCCAGTCCAGGCAGTGAAGCAAAGCAGTCCTCATGTAGAGCAATTGCCCTAACATTTTATGAAAGAAAAAGAAAATGACAAAAATCCTGCTTATGCCTGAAAGTATTAAAAAAAACTCAGGCCATTCTCTGAACCCATAACTAGTTTAAATTAAAATGCTTCAGCCAGCTTTCTCCTTTGTCTACCTGGAGACCTGTGCTGCTAATCTGTCCCTTGAAATCAGTCTGTACATAAATAAATCTGCTTTGTTGTTTATATAAAAATCTTGCCTCAGTGATCTCCGTATTCTATTTGCTCACCAGAAAACTTACCTCATGGCAGCAAACCCATACACTTGCTACCTTAAGAACACTTCATAACTGAGGGGAAGGTTTAGAGTTTAAAACAAACTTTGTTTCCCCCCCCCTCCAAATTATAGGAAGCTATTTGGGTTCCCTCAGTAGATTAAAAAAGGCCAATCACAGCTATCCTTGTGGTCTTTATTTTGTTTCTGTTTTCTGCTAGAAACTGACCCAGCTCCACTGCTTTAACATTTTGTTATGTTATGACCCTAAACATTGGTGATCTAACCCCTAACAAATCCACCAATGTTCAGCTTACAAAGGAGGTCCATATCCCACCAGAATCACTGATCTACATGCACCAGCTGGATCACAGGCCTCAATCAAAGAACAAGGGTACACAAATTCCCCCAGGAAGCTGTCTCTCCTGTTTTGTTTGGCCCCTTAATTATTTTTCAGTGTCCCCATTTTGATTGGCTTGGTGCTATGCCGCTTGGTTGAAATGTTCAAATAAATGGTGGGAGTCTCACTTCTGCATTACAGTAGAAAGTGACTCTGCTCATGGCTTTCTTTTGTGTACATTTGTGTTTTTCATAATACACAAATGCCTTCTCTATTTCTGTCTGCCTCAGCAAACCCCTTCAGTGTGTATAGCTGGATGTAGCTCACTTCTGTTCAAGAACTCTGATGGATGTACAAAAGAAATAAGGAGCACTTCGGAGAAGAAATGGCATGTACTAGTGATGTCCATTATAATACACCAATACAGAAAACAATAGACATTTAGTATCTAGTCTCACAAGAACATGAAATGATGTATGTCACCTTCAGCTGACAAGCAAGCATATTTTTTAAACTGTGCATGGATTTAGGAAAGTTTCCTGGGGAAAATTATATTAAAAACGATTAAATGGGAGAATCCTGTGCTTCATCATTTGATGAGTGCAACATCAAGGGATGACTGCCTCATATAGCTGGGATCTCCTGTTTTGTTTGGCCCCTTAATTATTTTTCAGTGTCCCCATTTTGATTGGCTTGGTGCTATGCCGCTTGGTTGAAATGTTCAAATAAATGGTGGGAGTCTCACTTCTGCATTACAGTAGAAAGTGACTCTGCTCATGGCTTTCTTTTGTGTACATTTGTGTTTTTCATAATACACAAATGCCTTCTCTATTTCTGTCTGCCTCAGCAAACCCCTTCAGTGTGTATAGCTGGATGTAGCTCACTTCTGTTCAAGAACTCTGATGGATGTACAAAAGAAATAAGGAGCACTTCGGAGAAGAAATGGCATGTACTAGTGATGTCCATTATAATACACCAATACAGAAAACAATAGACATTTAGTATCTAGTCTCACAAGAACATGAAATGATGTATGTCACCTTCAGCTGACAAGCAAGCATATTTTTTAAACTGTGCGTGGATTTAAGAAAGTTTCCTGGGGAAAATTATATTAAAAATGATTAAATGGAAGAATCCTGTGCTTCATCGTTTGATGAGTGCAACATCAAGGGATAACTGCCTCATATAGCTGGGCCATCACAGATAGAACTGTTGCAGCATTCAAATGCACACTGCTCAATGGAGTAAAATCACACATTCCGCCTCCAGACATTAAGTTTACAGCTATTGAATGTGAACCACTGCTGGACCTCCTGATGGCACCTGGTATTTTTGGCCACTATGTGACAGAGTGTTGAACTGGATGGGCCATTGGCCTGATCCAACATTGGCTTCTCTTATGTTCTTAACCAGCTCAGAAGACTAACATGGATATTTCAAGGGAACATGTGGCTCCTAATACCAGGGGCTAAGGAGCATCTGCAAGTGAGAATCAATGGGTGGATAGATGCTTAACCCTTTCCCCATTTTCTGCTTTCCCCCTGCAACTATCCTTTTTCAGCAGTTTATAGTTTTCCTCACCAGTACACTGGACTATTAAACCAGAAGTGAACCCTGATGGGGGAAAGGATGCTCAAGGGAAGAAGGATTTTTTAAGGGCCATCAGCAGATCAGGAGCACAAACACACCTCCTTTCTGTCTTGCAATCATCTCGTGAGAGAGTCCCCACCCCCCATTTTCCTTGTTATCTCTGTGATTGTGGGTAGAACTTGTGTGCTTGCTGACAAAAGGACTAGTTTGGCTTTAAACTGCCCCAAAGCATCGGGAGATTACTTTTCAACCATGGGACTTCAGATTTTATTCACATTTCTATCTTAGGCCGACCTCTGTAGTAGCTCTTTTGTCGTAAACTTGTGTATCTCTGTAGTGATATCAGGGGTAGAAAAAGAAGAGAAGCACGAACCTTTTCTAAGTTCACAGAAAATGACTTTGGTGATGAGAAATTGCCACTCTTTGCTAGACTGACTGAAGAAGAGATGGCTGGGTGACAGTGTGCTTAAAATGGATACTTCAGTGCAAAACTGGCAGGGGGAACTCGATTGCTGCCTAATGTGCGCTTGAATGCATTTTGGATGTGATAGTTATTTAGCATGCAAAATATGCTGACTGAAAAATACTTGTTTATGCTAATAACATCATGTAGAAGATTCAATGCTGAAATCATGAAATAATCAGTGCTTCCCAAACGCACACTTTGATGCTAATATTTTGGAAGCACCTCATACTTCAGCAGCTTAGAAGACTTTGAATGGGATTGGTTTATGCTCTTGAAAGTTCTCATATAAAAATATTTTCCCATTTTGCAAAAAAGCAACCAATTGGTAAAACTGTAATCATATTGACAGAGGTGGCAATGAACACAGTAATGGTGAGCCAATGGCATTTGGGCTCAAATGATGTCCCGCTGAAACTTTAAGGTGGATTCTATTCATGTTTATTTATTCATCTAGGGGACATATGAAATTAATCAATTTGATGAGTTTACTGGGGCTTACTGTGCACTGGAGAACTCAGGCATAGGATTGCATAGGGGTAACTGTGTCAAGAACTGATGCTTCAGCTGTGGCAAGCCACTGCAGAATGAAATGAGGCTGAAGAGCAACGCTGCTTTAGTCTCCTGTCTTTGCATTCCCTATCAAGGAAGATGGATTAAAAAAAACAAAGAGCTGCACAGTACAGTCGTAAACAGAGCTACACCCTTCTAAATCCACTGACCAGTACTGTTCTGCTTAGGAGATGATGGTTTTACTACAGAGAGCCACATTTCCTTTCCAATAGCAGAATGCCTGTAGGATCAGATCGAGTGGTTGCTGTAGGACCCAGGTTCACTGGGGGTATGCTGTAGTAGGTTGGATACTGCAGGATTGGGCTGTCAGCTGTTACTGAGGTAGGTTTATTAATGTAACCTCTTCCTGCACTGAACCAGAAGCAACTTGGTAGTATGTCTCACAGGGTTGTTGTCAGGATAAAATGGAAGAGAGGGGAACAATGTAAGCCACTTTGGGTTCCTACTGGGGAGAAAGGCAGGGGAAAATTGAAGTGAATAAATAAATGACTGTTTCCCTGATGGATACAGCCTGGGATGTCCCAGAGAACAAAAGTGAAACTCAGAGCATTAGCAAGTAGACCTGGTAGACTGATAATGCAGTGCTGTGAAGAGGTATTCCAGTCCAAATCTGAAACAAAGGGTCTTAGATAGGAGTAAGCTCTACATAGGATTGCTCTACCATCCAAGCGGCTCCCGGCATAGTCTTATTCAGAAGCCTTAACCCTCAGGTCTGGCTACCAAGAGCTAGGCTGAGTAGTTGGAGGGGTACAGCAGTCTTCCTGAATAATGAATATATTGTAAAATTGCAATTTCTTCTGCATACTGAATACTAAACTCTATCTGGGCTTAGTCAGCTTGACAGACCCAGCCCAGTCCAGATTTGTCTGTGTTTTCTTTGCCTATGTATTTAAATAATTTGGGGGGGAAATTGGCTTTCTTCTAAGCTGCTTTTAGTCTTATTGGGGAAACAAGTAGCATTAAAATGCGTCAATAAAAAGTATAGTGAACTATGTAGTATAGCTTTAGTGACATTGAGGTTTTATCATTGTTAGTTGTTTTACAAATTGGGATGGGTCCTACTGTTCTCCTACCATTCCACTGAGCAAAGTTGGAAGCCTTCCTCCAGCTTAAGGAGACTTCCTCCAATTGAAGGGGCTCTTCATGTATGTTGGCTGGGTTCAGATGCAGTATCAACCCATGCACAGATGTTTGGAGAACAAGGGATAATCGAGCTCATGAAGTCTGTCTTATTTATTTATTTAAATTTATAACCCGCCCTCCCCGCGAACGGGCTCAGGGCGGCGTACAGATGGGGCCAATGCCCAATACATAAAACATTAAAACTGCATTTTAAAAACATTCAGTACAACATAAGTGCTCTCCACAACAACTAACAAGGGAACAGATGACGTCATCAGGATGGTATCTTTAGTGGCCACAGCTCCACGCAGTACCACCATTTTTGCTGTCACAGCGAGTTGGTAATAAGGGCTAGGACAGATAGTAATAGTCGTAGACACTCATGAAACACAGTCTATTGGTTAATTCCTAGATTACAGCAAAGACCCGTGGCCCTTTCCCTGAAGCAGAGTATAATGCACCCTGAGAGTCAGTTTGGTGTAGTGGTTAAGTGTGCTGACTCTAATCTGGGAGAACTGGGTTTGATTCCTCACTTCTCCACTTGCAGCTGCTGGATGACCTTGGGCAAGCCATAGTTCTGACAAGAGCTGTCCTTGAAATAGCAGTTCTTGAAAGAGCTCTCTCAGCCCCACCTACCTCACAGGGTGTCTGTTGTGGGGAGGGGAAGGGAAAGGAGTTTGTAAGCTGCTCTGAGACTCTGAGTGAAGGGCGGGGTATAAATCCAGTCTCCTCCTCTTCCTCTTCTTCTTCTTCTTCTTCTTCTTTGGGACAATTGTGACATGAAAGCCTGGTTTGGGGGGCAAGCACATAGCATGCTGATTCCAATACAATGGTGAATTATGGTGTGCCACAGTTGAAGATGGAACTAGATCATGGCACATGCAGGAGGAAAAGAAAAAGAAACAAAGGCTGTGGTCACACGCAACATTAGCCACGCAAGAGATACGGAAGACAGGCGGAGTTTCCGGGCACGATCTCACCAGCACATCTGGGAAGCGTAGCGCTTCCGTGGCACAACCGAGGCTTCCTGCCGAAAACGTGCAGCAAAAAACTAGTACCTCGGAGGTACTAGTTTCCGGAAACTGCGGGGCAAGGGCAGGCGTCTGATCGCGTTTCCGGTGGCATCCAGCGCCCGCCCATGTCCCCTTGCGAAAAAGGGTTGTTTTTTCCCCAAGTCTCCGTGGATGCGCACACGCACCCAACGGAGCATGTGCATTCATAGTGTACACACACAAAAAAAAACCAGCTTCTTCGTTGTGCGCAGGCGTGTGTTGTGATCGGCACCTCTCCCTACCCATGGAAGCTCCACAGTACCTCCACAGAACCTCCACAGGAGGTCTGATCGCTTAACTGCGTGTTAGTTTGCCCCGGGGCAAACAGCCATGCTCCCCCCCGCAGTTTCCTGCCCGTGTGACCGGAGCCAAAGTAACCCTAGGAACACTCCTTAACCGGCTCATCTATGTCTGATCAGCAATCCCAGAGTTTTGTGCTGACCATCTACTATTTTAGAAAGTCCATATTTTATATCCATGCAACGGTCTCCTCCAAACTGGATTACTGTAACTCACCCTACACTGCACACCCTTGAGACTGATCTGGAAACTTCAACTGGTCCAGAATGCGACGGCGTTGGTCCTGACA
>NW_015163215.1:0-26637 GCF_001447785.1 Gekko japonicus | reverse complement strand
GGACAGCACACATTCAACCTGTGCTGCACCAGCTGCACCGGCTCCCAGTGGAGTACCGGGTCAGGTTCAAGGTTCTGGTACTGACTTTTAAGGCCTTGAGCAGTAAGGGACACATGTATCTTTGAGACCACCTCCTCTGGTATGTCCCCCAAAGAGTTTTACACTCTGCTGATAACAACTTACTGGGGGTTGCTAGCCCCAAAGACGTCTGGCTATTCTCGACCAGAGCCAGGGCTTTTTCAGCCCTGGCTCCTACCTGGTGAACTCTCTGCCAAATAAATGGTCTAAACTGAACTGAACATCCATGCCCTGCAGGACCTTTTGCAGTTCCGCAATGCATGCAAGGCAGAGATGTTCTGCCAGGCTTTTGGTTGAGGACAGCAATGGGTACCATTGCATGGCCCCGGTCACATGGCAAAGTTGCCGCGGGAGAGGCATGAGAGTCCTGCGGATTTTCCAGGTGCAATCACACCCCAACAGCTGGGAAGCACAGTGCTCCCGTGGCAAACCCGTGGCTCCCCGCTGAAAGTGAGGATTAAAAAACTAGTACTTACGAGGTACTAGTTTCTGGAAACCGTGGGCCAAGGGCAGGTGTCTGATCGTGTTTCTGGTGGATTTACATGGCATCCAGTACCCGTCTCCGCAAGTTGTGCACCAGTGCACAACAGCACATGTGCACAAAGAGCGATTGCTAGTGCGATCGCATGGCACGGCTTCTGCACCGCGCTGCAGGATACCCGTCTGGTTGGCATCTCCCCCCTAACCACGGGACCTTGACTGGGATGTGTGCTCGGGCGGCCGCGCGTTAGTTTCCTCCGGGGCAATTAGCCACGCCTTCCCCCGCCCACGATATCCGGCCCGTGTGACCGGGGCCTATCTGGAACGCCCTTCCCCTCCCCCACTCTGCCTTCTCTTGCTAATTGCAAGACAATGATGCAGTCTGTAAATTTGTTTTTGATGCCATCTGATGTATTTTCATCTCTTGGATTTTAAATTGTATAATACTATGTTGTTAACCACCCTGAGCTCTGTGAATTCAGAGAAGGGCGGTGTCACGCTACCTCTTTTTTAATTTGTGTGGTTAGATATGATGCGGTTTTTAATGTCTTGTTGATTCTTTCTCTCACTCAAGGTATGAAAAGCTGCCACCAGGAATTTAATTCCAGTCTTATTAATTAACCTTTCCCACAGTATTGTGCCCACGCTCTAAGGCTCCTTTGTTGGACTATGTGGTCCTGAGGATGAGACTCTTATATTTTACACAGCATATGACTCTGGGTTAACAATACACAAGATAAAACTATATTTGCACAAGAAGCATATTGGTTACAAGATGTTTTGTAACTTGTCTCTTCAGTGAATAAAACAGTGTATGTTAATAACTTCCAACTGAGGTGTCACACTCTCTCACTCTCAATCACTCCTCTTTCTCAAACTCTTCCTTATCTTCAGAATGTACCTTCTTCACTCTTTATTATATGTTGCTCAGTTAAATCTTTCCCTTTTTAACTCAGGTTTCTGTCAGCTTTTTCTTCTCACACTCTTATAACACTCTGACAATATTAGATTTTGACTCTCTCTAGTTGCTATTATGGCCCCTAAAATATTTTACTTTCTCCTTTAGAATCTTAATGCCTTTCACAGCCCTAATATGGGTTTAGAATTAGAAGACTGCTAAAAACTGTTGCAACATAATATTCAGCTGTCATGGTGGCAATACCTGCAACTAAAGTCAAGATACACCAAAGATAGATCTCAAGGTTTTGAAAGTATCAAAAATGAGCATCACCTCACTCACTCATCTCCCTCTTTCACACACACACCCTGTTCTTCTGAAATGTACCAACCATTTAAAGAAACTCACACACAACTTGAAATCATTACAGGGAGTATAGAAATTGAAATTATAAATAAATATATAAATAAAATAAATAATGAGAAAATGTCTCGCCTTATCAGACGTGTTGGAAGGCAGCCATATATTACTTTCTGTGGCTTATCCAAATAGTAACTGCACTTTCGACCGCAGCAGATGAACTCGGTGAATTTAAACTGCCTAAAGCAAGAAAGTTGTCTACATGCAGTGTGATAGGATCTAGTATTAGTAGGATTAATATTGATAACATACATGTGAATGCTGATCTTGCCATAAGCTGCAAGAGTGCTGAACATCATTTTTTTTATTACAGCGAGGGAACTATCATGTTTTCTGTCATTAAAAATAAATATTGGTCCCCATCAATATTAGTGTCAAGAGACAGACTGCAGAGTTCAACATAATACCAGCTATAGATCTCTCCTGTAGTTTATGAAGCTGGAAGCCCCAAAAGGATGAGCTGTGCAAAAATATATATATATGCTATTTTGAGCAAATTAGGGAAGGGTTAGGGATGGGTAGTTCTACCGGTCCTACAAAATCACATACAGCTAAGATGGTGAGTTCTTTCAGAAATGGAAGAAAAGAAATCCAGCCTTAGCATGCATGCATAACCTCATTTAAATAATGCAAATTAAAACTTTCCACAGGCTAACCTGGAATGTGAGCAAAAAAGAGAAACTAGCTGTAAGGCAGAAAATGCAATTGACAAATGAAAACAGGACTTCGCTTGCCCCTCCACAAGGCAGGGAGAAAACCTGAACTTTTTTTTCATCCCATGAAATAGGTTATCGTTAAACAGGTGATCAAAAAAGTTCCCATAAATTCTGTTAGCTCCTCTGCTTTTCCTCTCGTTCGCCCCAATTTTTAAAATTTATTTACATTTTTTTATAGTCTGCCTTTCTCACCAGGACTCAGGGCAGATTACCAAGTGTGAAGTAATGCAATCGATAGGATGGGGCATACATAAACAATAGAATTGTAGACATCTGGAACCAACCAGAAATCTGAAAACTGAAACTGAAGCAAAGCACAAGTATTAACCCAACACTTTAAATGATGCAAAAATTACATAGCAGCTCCTACTTACAGGATGCTATACACGGTACTACAGGCCACCATCCATAATCATCTATCCAAGTAACTTTAGTGAACAATTTTGTACAGTGCAACCCTATTACCTGTGTAGAGAAGCTCTTTTGAATAATTCAGTTTTGCATAGTTTGTGGAAAGCCAGGAGAGTGGGAGACTTTCTGACTGCCTCAGGCAGGCCATTCCACAAGGTGGGAGCCACAACAGAGAAGACATTTGTACAGGCAGTTCTTGATTTTGCCCATTTGCAGGTTGACACCTGCAGAAGGCCCTGCTCAGATGAGCAAAGCTGTCATGGCAGAGCATAGGGGAAAGATGGTCCTGCAGATATGAGGGTTGGAATGATACAACGGTTGGAACACTTTCCCTATGAAGAAAGGTTAAAGCGCTAGGGACTCTTTAACTTGGAGAAACAATGGCTGAGGGGTGACATGATCAAGGTTTACAAGATTATGCATGGGATAGAGCAGGTAGAGAAAGAAGTACTTTTCTCCCTTTCTCACAATACAAGATCTCGTGGGTACTCAATAAAATTGCTGAGGGTTAGAGCGGATAAAAGGAAATACCTCTTCACTAAAAGAGTGATTAACACATGGAATTCACTGCCACAGGAGGTGGTGGTGGCTACAAGCATGGATGGCTTCAAGACAGAATTAGATAAACACAAGGGGAGACCCACAAGAAACTTGCAGGGAGGGGGCATTTCCCCCACCTTTCCTACCCGCTCCCCCATCTCTGTCAAAGTTCCCTCCTGTCTTTCTGCACCCACTCCTTACCTATCAATCATCCCTCACCTCCCCTTCTCCTTTCACCCCTTTTATGTTAGCTTTCCTCCCTTCCCCCTTCTCTAGGAATCATCTCCTACCCCCTTTCTCCTCTTCCTACCCCTTGTATGTCTCACCCCTCTCTTACCCCAGCCCTTCTCGCACAATGTCCTCTTTCCACCATCCTTTCTCAGTCTGCCCTTCTTTCTCTCCCCTATTTCTCCCTCCCCAGCAATCTCCCCCTCTTCTGCCTCCCTTTCTGCAGCTTCCTCTTTTCTGGCAGTGGGGGTGCCGCTTGACTGGGAGGGATCCAGTAGTATTGTCCCCTGCCCCGTGACCCCTGGGCTGTCTTGCTGGCTGTGGGGAGGCCAGCTGCCTTGGAAAGACCCGATGGTGTCAGTGTTCCCTGTTCCGTTGCTCCAGGACTGTCTTGCTGGCCATGGGGAGGCCACTTGCCTGGGAAGGATGCGGCTCAAAACCACATTCAAATACCCTGTGCCAATGACGTACTGACTGCAGAGTCACTCCTGAATGGCCATAAAATGGCCATACATCTATGCAGATGGCTACCATGAAACCAAGAGATCAGACAAAGTGAAAGCGGCATGCAGTCTGGACACTGTCATAAAATCCGACAATCAATCAAAGTGAAAGTGGCACGCAATGTAGAGGGGAATTTCTGTTCCAGTGTGGGTTTGCTAAAACAGATGCCAGATGCAGATTGGGCCTTAATCTAAGGAGCACAGAGTCAATGCCAGTGATAATTTATACTAGAAGTTTACAGCCCTTTTATGTTAGCTTTCCTCCCTACCCCCTTTCTCCTCTCACCCCTTGTATGTCTCACCCCTCTTACTTACTTACACAATGTCCTCTTTCCACCATCCCTTCTCAGTCTGCCCTTCTTTCTCTCCCCTATTTCTCCCTCCCCCAGCAATCTCCCCCTCTTCTGCCTCCCTTTCTGCAGCTTCCTCTTTTCTGGCAGTGGGGGTGCCGCTTGACTGGGAGGGATCCAGCAGTATTGTCCCCTGCCCCGTGACCCCTGGGCTGTCTTGCTGGCTGTGGGGAGGCCAGCTGCCTTGGAAAGACCCGATGGTGTCAGTGTTCCCTGTCCCGTTGCTCCAGGACTGTCTTGCTGGCCATGGGGAGGCCACTTGCCTGGGAAGGATGCGGCTCAAAACCACATTCAAATACCCTGTGCCAATGACGTACTGACTGCAGAGTCACTCCTGAATGGCCATAAAATGGCCATACATCTATGCAGATGGCTACCATGAAACCAAGAGATCAGACAAAGTGAAAGCGGCATGCAGTCTGGACACTGTCATAAAATCCGACAATCAATCAAAGTGAAAGTGGCACGCAATGTAGAGGGGAATTTCTGTTCCAGTGTGGGTTTGGTAAAACAGCAGAACAAATGCCAGATGCAGATTGGGCCTTAATCTAAGGAGCACAGAGTCAATGCCAGTGATAATTTATACTAGAAGTTTACAGAAGCTGAAGGACTCATGGAGGATAACAGCCATGCCACCCCCACTCACCCCCAGCCAGTTGTGTAGGGTTGGTGTCCTCTCTTTACCTTCCTGGCACCCTTTGTTCTTCCCAGGGATTTCCCCCCCATGGTTATAACTACTGCTTGTAAACTGTCCCATGTAACTTCTGATGCAACCTTGTATACTTCAGGATATGCTGTCAGAAGTGCAGAGATAATCCACAAAACCCAGTAGGTCAGGGGATGAGGACAAGCTGCAGCATCACTTCTGGCAAAAGTGGTTAAACCATAGAGTTTGGGGTGAGTCCTGGACCGTTGCTCCCCAAAGATGGTACTTCTGTTGCATGCAGGCACAATACTGGAGCACACACACCCTATTGTCCTACATTTTCCCCCCTGCTGGCCTTGGAAGCATCAGAGGGAACAAAGTAAGCAGTGAGAGGTCTCCTGCAATAGATATAGAGTGTGGGACCTGGACTACCTAGAGTACTACCATCATAGAAGTTTCAACATTGCCAAGGGCTAAGAATCACTTTTTGGAGGCCAGTACAAATTTGTAACATTGGCTCCTTCCCACACATACTACAAACCCAATCCCATATATACATAAAAACCTATGAGTATTGAAAGAAAAAATTCTATGGTTGTGTGCACTGGCTTTTACATATATGATGACTCAAATGTGAGTTGTTTCAAAGATTCTGCCTCTTTATCACCTTATGTTGCACTAACAATGAGACCTCCATCTCTTTGAACCATATGTCCAAGCACCATGAAACCTGGTGTGAACTTATTTTATAGGATGGATATAGAATCATAAAAAATATACAGAAAGTAAAAAGTACTGAGACTGACGAGTGATTACAGCTCTCATACTTTTATTAGTGAGGAAGAAGACAACTTTAACCAGCTCACAGGCCGGCTTATATTCCCAGTGAAACCACCACACAAAACACCCCCCCACACCGTAATAGGCTATTTACAGTGGCCGAGAGTTCCACAGGCTCTCAGCCGGGAGCCTAGCCCTCCGATTGGTGTGGGCTAGGATCCGCATAGTCCACTGTTCTCATGGTCGAAGCTCGACAGTTTTGCCTGACTGCGTGGAGCCCTAGTCTGCCACGCCGTCGAGACTGGATACAATACAGAAAGTGAAAGAGAATCATAAAGGTCTACTAGGAAGAGTTCAAAAGCAACAGTAGTATAATGTATTGTATTAGAACCAACTAAAATTTCTTAGTTGGGAGCAAACTTTCTGAATTCTTGATGTGTTTTAATTAGTCGTAATGGACAAGTATGTTTTCTTCATTTTTTGGCTCTTTCGGAAGATACTGAGAGGAGACAAAACTGTGTATTTCAGCGAATGGTGGACTGGAGAGAGTTCCAAATTACTGCTGGATTTTAGGCTTTCAAAGTGAGAGCAGACAGCTCTTGATTTGCTTTCCCTGAAGCCCTCAGTGAAGCCTAAAGACTGTTTTGCACCGGCACTATCTAATTAAGACTGCTTCGAACTGTAAACTTTGGAGCTTTTACATCAAGCCAAGCAAGAGACAACTTTTTCCTCCCACTCTTTTTCTTCCTGTTAAAAACATGTAGCCCAAAGAACAGTCCCAGGGAACCTGAAAGCTTGTTGTGATATTTTAGTGGTCCTAATATGGAAAATATGTAAATGATCAAAGACAACAAATTTCTTTTGAATTCTAAGAGGAAATTAGCACAAAAATCTCAGTTGGTTTTAAGGCACAATTTTGTCTAGTACAGTTTTTGTAATTGCTCTAGATGCCAAACTCTCCTTTCTGGACACATGGACTTGGCACATCTTTTAAATATGGCTACCCAATTTTCCATTTAGGCCAGGAGGATGTCCAGCTCAAAAATCACAGAAGAAATAAGGCATGAATCATTAAAAGCAACCATGGCTAAATGCTTAAGAAATGAATGAGGAAAAGAAGCTCAGATCTCTCCCACTGAAATCAACAGGAAGTAAATGAGCATAACTTTGACAGGATCGTTCCCACAGGTGAAAGGCTATTTTTTCTTATTTGATGGCAGATGTTTCCCCAGAGAAGATTTCACAAGTTTAGGTTGATCCAATTAAAAATACCACTAGTCTATTGCTTATCCTCTGGTCTACTGTGCATCAGCTGGCATTATACCTTGCAATATTCTCTTGGAATCTGAATGGGTAGATCCTCCCTCACCCCTTTCTTTCACCAGGAATGTATTTGCTGGCATGTCAAGTTTTTGAATGAAGGGATTAGACCATTCCAGTAATCCAGCAAATCTATTACTGCTCTGTTCCACAGGCAGAAGTTTACTGTCGTCCGCAGGCAAAGTAATTACAAAGATTGTACACGGCTAAGACTGGCAAACAAGAAATAGTAGCTGGATTCGCAACTGCTTTCCTCAGCAGATGCTGATGATTCTGCTGGTGACAGTTGCCATAATACACCCTTTCCCCCTTCATACTCCTCAACAATAGCACACTTTTTGTATCATGCTCAAGAAACTGGAAAAAAGGGAGGGGGGAGGGGAAAACTCAACCCAAGATAATACTGCGAACCAGAAGGGTTAAGCTGACCATGTATATTATACCAAATCCTTATTAATTTCAACAAATGATTTTTTTCAAACTAGAATTACCTTATATGTTTGTAATTGTGATACTGGTATTAATGATGGGCCATTGGTATAGCCATATCCATTCCAATTATTCTAAATAAAAACCATGAATATACCATGGGATATATTTGAAATAATAATTTGAGTTTCTTTTCCCTTCCCCCCCCTCTATTTTTATAATTTCAGGATACAACATCTGGTCTTTATATAAGTGTACTACAGATCTTGTATACATATGTTTAAATGTGTGTCTATACTATGTTGTAATAGTGACCACTGAGGAAGGCTTTTTGAGGCCGAAACACGTTTGGTCTTCAGTTGGAAAGTGTTGACCCATTATGTGTATTAATATTTGATATGCTTTTATTAGTCTGATACTTGAAAAAAAATTAACCCAAATATATTTTAATATGTGTACACCCTAATAAATTTTGTACTTTCATAATATACATGGTCAGCTTAAGAGATCATGCTCAAGAGACCCTGATAAAATTAAGCTAGCAGCTAAACATGTTTTGATATGCTTCGTATGTGAAGAACATGTGCAGTGTCGTGGCTTCTTCTGCAGGCAACATGAAAGTATAGAAATTCCATTAATATCAAACAAGAGGCAGTTTCCCTTCTTTTTGGAAGACTGTGGCCTAGGATACTAAACCCTGGAATGTAAAATAATCTGCAATTGACTGCTAATTAAATATTAATCTGATGAACAAGCATGAACTGCTCAAGAACAGTCATTTGATCAATGGACAATCGGCTCCCAACTTTGAGCAACCCTACCTATGTTGTTAGTTGTCTTGACATGTTAAAGAAAGGTGGCGTTTTACAATAAAAATACTTCAATTTAACTGACCTGTTGAAAGTTATTGGTAATTTTATAATAAAGCCTCTTGCCGACCAGAAGGTCGGGAATTGAGGCTCTCCCCTTTGCCCCAAACGGCCCCGGCTGTGTCTTGCTCCCATGGGGGGGTTAGCAACGCCACTGGCAGAGCGGAGTGGTGGAGCGGCTGAGCTCGATTGAAAATGAAACCATGCGTCAAATCGTGAGTTGATGTCCGAAAATGGAAAGCGGCTGAGCGGTTGGGCTTCCCCCCCCTAATAAAACGGAGAAGGGGGAAGGGAGAAGGGAAGATCCCCCCCCCACGTGAGAGACTTTTTAAAGCGTTATAGATGGGGGCAAAGCACAAGATTGCAGAAACGCTTACCTTTTGGGTGAGACAGAAAACAGAGCAGAGTGAGTTATCCAGGAGAGTGGCGAGAAAAACTCTCTAAGTGTAAACAAACTCGAAAAATGGCGGGGACAAGAAAGGCAGTAGAAAAGCCTCTGAAGAAGACAGGCGAGACTTCCTGTCCTAGCCCCTCCACTGTAGGAGCTGCTGTCAGTCAAACAAACAGTGATCTTGCTCGCCATCTGCTGGCCTTGCAGGTCCACTGCCGGGCCCCTCATGGGGCTCGGCAGTGGAGCTGCACGGCCGGCGGTGGCGGCCGGGACCATTGGGGGCGGGGTGTGTGGCCTTATGACACACTTCCGGTGATGTCAGGGGGTGTGGCCTCATGACACACTTCCAGTGATGTCAGGGTATGTGGCATATGCTAATGAGTTATGCTAATGAGTCCCCCTAGCTCTTTTTCTACGAAACGACCCCTGGGTGAACCACATCTGCTGCTCACTTGCCTTGAAAGCCATTTGCTGGGATCACCATAAGTCATTCACAACTTGATGGCACATTGCACACATATGCAATATGTTTTTTTATTATTATTCTTGTTCATATTTTACTGTCCTTAATCTTTGTAGGAACTCTTATGTATTAACATTACCATTGTCGCGATCTCAGTTTCCCCTGGCATCCAGCTCACTCCCTTCCACCTGACATTTTGATTTGGAGGCATGAGCTAAATCATCAAGGAGATGGTATTGATGGGAAAACTCTTATTCAGTTTATCCTCCCATCCAGCTGGATCAGAGCCGTGGTAGCAACTACCACCACTTATTAGAATTTTCCCAGTATAATACTGGAAGAGAACCCACCTGAGTGTGTGTATGTGAGACACTGTCAAGCTCCCCTTCCTGGCTTATGTTCCTTCTGCTCCCTTTCTTCTGGATTCCCATGTCACTCAAGATAGGTCTGTCCATCAAGAAGTGTGTCCTGGTGTTAAGTATGCAACTCAACAACGAAGTAAGTAAAAGTGATTCAGCTTTATTGAGAACGAGAACTTCCAAAGATCACACAGCATCAGACGACACAACAACAAATAACAGTGGATCATAGCTCCTTTTAAACTCTCCTGGGCTGGGATAGCCACGCCCTCTCACAGTTAACATCCAATCATGTTACATAGATAACAAACAATCATTTGTCTTCCCTCCAGCACAGGCGCTTACATTTTATTTCTTCAGCCAATGGTGTTGTTTCAGATTAGAATCCAGCTGAGGTCTCAAGCTTAACATAGGTTTAGATTGAGTGAATACACAACAATTCCTCCCCCCTAAGATGGAACAACACCCTGACATATGTAGTCTTTAAGATAGGGGGGCACGCCGCGTTCGGCTTGACCTTCATATCGGTGCAGGCGGTGAAACAACTTCAGGGGCCCTGGGCAGCTCATTGTCAGACTGGCTGATTACCGAAGGGTCACTGTCCAGAGGGGGACTAAATCTGCACTCTGTTTCTAAGGGGGGCTCCACGACACTCACCTCCGGGTCTGGAGGCCCTCGCTGCTTGCCTTCTGGGTGAGGGATAGAGTCAAGTTCGGTGCTGGACTCGAGACGGGAGTCAGCCCACCTCTGCCTGAGCTGATCTACGTGGCGCTGCAGTTTCCAACTGTCTGCAAGCTGCGCCATGTACATACGGGTCCCCAGAGCGTTGCTGATTATGGCGGGAAGCCATAAGTGACCCTCAGCATAGTTCCGTGTGAACACGTTGTCTCCCAGACTGAAAGTGTGCGGCAATTCCTGGACTTCAGCTCTGGGGGGTTTAGATTCTGTCAGGCCGGATGGAGCCGGTCTAACAGAGTTGTTAGCCTGCATCCCATCAGAAGCTCAGCCGGGCTCCTTCCAGTTGCAGTGCAAGGAGTAATATGCTGCCGCAAAAGGAAAGAGGCTAGCTTCTGCCCCCAATCCCCGGGACCTAACTTCTTCGGGGCCTCTTTCGTCGTCCGAACCATCCGTTCGGCCTGCCCATTTGTGGCCGGATGGAATGGAGCAGACGTCACATGTTTGATATAACATTGTCCCCCAGAAACCTTTCCAACTCAGAGGAGGTGAATTGGGGCCCGTTATTGGACACAAGTACATCCGGCAAACCATGGGTTGCAAAGACCCAACGCAACACATTAATTACAGCAGTTGATGTTGTTACTCTCATATTTACAACCTCAAGACATTTTGAGAAAGCATCAGCTATAATAAAAAACATTTGCCCTTGGAATGGGCCAGCAAAATCTATGTGCAGCCTGGACCAAGGCTTGCTCGTGCCTTCCCAGTGTTGAACCGGGGCTTGAGGTGGATCAGACCTGGACTGTTGGCAGGTCATGTAGTGCCGAATCCAATCCTCAATGTCTGCGTCTACCTTTGGCCACCAGACATAGCTTCATGTGAGTGCTTTCATATGCACTATGCCTGGATGGCCATCATGGAGTGACTCTAAGACCTGCTCTCGAAGTTTTGGAGGCACCACCACCCACTTCCCCCACAACAAACACCTCTTATGTACAGAGAGTTCATTTTGCCTTGTGTGTAAGACTTGAATTCTGCGTCCACTCTACCTGCCGGCCACCCCCTCCAAACCCAGTTAAGGACTCGGGAAAGGGTAGACTCACCAGCCCCTCTGCCACAGCCAGACAGAGGGGCTCAATCAGACAGAGGGTTCTTCAGCTGAGGGCCCACACAGCCCCCCTCTGTGGAGTTTTTGGACACCTGTCCCTAGCTGGAGTGGTATTCGGTGAGCTCAGGGCTCTGACCCACCAGTCCCTCTGCCACAGCCAGGCAGAGGGGCTCAATCAGGCAGTGGGTTCCTCAGCTGAGGGCCCACAGAGTCCCCCTCTGTGGGGGTTTTGGACACCTGTCCCCACCTGGAACAGTGTATGGTGGGCTCAGGGCTCTGACCATTGGCCCCTCCACTAGTTTTATTTAGGGTAGTTTTATTTCATTGTGTATGTTTATTTTCTGAAGTAATTCCTCTCTACCAACCTAGCCCAATGTGGCCTGCCCCGGGTGGCAAATTTTGAGCTAGTTGTGTGTGTCGCTCTGCCACAGCCAGGCCGAGGGGCTCAGATGCTGAGGAGTTGTATTTTCATTGTATGTGTTTGTTTTCCTCAGGCCTTGCTGTCCACCAGTACAGCCCAACGTGGCCTGCCCCAGGTGGCAAATCTTTACCTAGCCCTTTCCCTCTGGTACAGCCAGGCCAAGGGGCTCAAATACTGAGCTGTTGTATTTTTTTCCTCAGTCCCTCCTGTCCACCAGCCCAGCCCAATGTGGCCTGCCCCAGATGGCAAATTTTAAACCAGCCCAATGTGGCCTGCCCCAGGTGGCAAATTTCAACCTAGCCCACTGGGGACAACCAGGGAACCTCTGGACTGCTGTAGGAACACCAGGGCCCCAGGAGGAGGAGACAATCCTGTCGTCAGGCTACAAAGTGGTTCTGTTCCATGAACAGGGAATGGATGCATACCACATGGCAAAGAGCATCACTGCTGCGATACGTGTGACCTGCCTAATGTTGTAAACTTAATGCCAGCCCGCCAGCCCAATGTGGCCTGTCCTATGTGGCAAATTTCAACCTAGCCCAATGTGGGCTGCCCAAGGTGGCAAATTTCCTAGCCGATGTGACAAATTTTAACCACTGTCACTAAGGGCTGTTGTCAAAGAGCCCTTCTCACTTTCAGCCTCCCCTCACCCTCCCTGAGTCCATCCCTCTGTCAGTCCTCCCAGCCCAGGTGATCCACACTTGCCTGAGGGAGGGAGTGCCCATGGTTGACATTTTGCATGGCTCCATGGTCATGGATGCTGGCACCAACAGCCAAGGAGAGGGGCTCAGACTTTTGGTAGTGTGTTTTCAAAGCATGAGCCTTTTTTCCTTCCTGTCTGCTAACCAAGCCCAATGTGGCCGGCTCAATGTGGAAAATCACCTGCTTTGGGGAACTGTAACTCAGCCCCCTAAATCCAATCCTCACCAAATGTGGAGGGCAGGGAGAGGAGAGTCAGCTGGAGACTCCCTGCATGCTTGATGTCTCTAGCATACTGGGGGGGGGGGATTCTACTGCATACATAAGTCACAAACTTCATGAACCAGTTTGTTAAACTGAAAGGTTCATGGTGGTTCATTGTGGTTCATGGTTTGTGAACCCCCCACAAACCACGAACCTCCACAAACCACCATTTTCCCGGGTTGCAACCATCCCTACTCAGGATCACTGACTTAACACATTACAATTTATTATGCGGAGGTAAAATAGCCACCATGCAAAAAATATGGGTTGCCATAACATGCGGCAGCAATTTACAATGCAACAACAATCAGGTAGGCAGCAAGTATACTTCTCATATCACATTGAATATATATTCTATGACATGGATTCTGGGGGAGAATACTGTTATGGTCATGGTGAACACAGCAGTCCAAAGTGATATCTCATAAAAGTCCTGGGTGTAAATTATTCTGTGCAGAAGTTTTTATTACGGATTTTATTATGGGTAGTTTTTATGATGGATGGCAACCTAGCAATTTCTTTTGCTTTCCTATGTCATCATTATCATGTGTTCACGTTTGCCTCATTCTCATAGCAGCTGTTGATAGTTCTTTGATTCGTATGCTCCATTTTGCACTGTTTTGGTTCCATTTCACACGGCAGTACTAGGCAGTTACGCCCTTGAAGCAAATGGACTTAGAAGGGCGTCACTCTGCTCAGAACCATACAATTATCGACCATGTATATAGAGTTGCCAGCCTCCAGGTGGGACCTGGAGGTCTCCAAGAATTAAAACTGGTCTCCAGACAACAGAGAACAATTCCTCTGGAGAAAATGGCTGCTTTGGAGGGTGGACTGATGGCATTATACCCCACTGAAGTGCCTCCCCTCCCCAAACCCTGCTGTCCTCAGGCTCCACACCCCCCCCCCAACATCCAGGAATTTCCCATTCTGAAGTTGGCAGTGCCAATATGTATATATACCCACCTTATAACATTTACACTCCATTTTTATGCTATTATATACTACCCAAACGGGTTGAAAAACACATTCATTTTTAACTAGAAAAACTCAGCGTAAGGCAATGGCTGCAAAAGTTAAAACAACCAAACAAGCAAATAAAATCCATCATGAAGTTTTTCTTTCTTACAAGGGAAAAACAAATGAAAATGGAGGTTGTCAGACTGAACTAGCCAGCTTTCAAAATTGGATCTCATCCCTAGTTTTTATCCTTTTCTGTTCATGTGAAAACATGTTTTGATCAAGATTAGTGTATTAAGCTTGTAACAGTAAGAGAGCCTTGTAAACTCCTTTCTCATAGCCCATGTTCTTACATTTATCACCTTATCCTTAAGGACATACTTTGCTTTGGTATGAGGGAACCGGAGGGGGATTTGATTTATGTTTACAAAGTGTGCTTTGCTCGGGCTACTTGCAATTTTCAAAACATTGTATCTGAAGGAAGAAATGTTTGCTATGTACAGGATAAAATTAGATGGAATTCAGTCTCTAACAATGAGAGTTCAGGTCCCTAGAGTGACCTCAACTTGTATCTATTAGGGAGAACTGATGGCTTCATTTGAAGCATTTTGGATTCTGTATGTAGCTAAAAAGTGATGCACTACTTAAATGGAATTGTGGTCACCTTGGTCACAAAGCAAGCCTGGCTTGTGCTTGGGATTTAAGAAGCCATAAAAAGTGATGGGGCTTCTCTGACATGTCCAGAGGGCTTGCATGATTGACTTTGAAATCCGTAAGATACGTGCCATGAGAAATTGTATTACATGTGCCATACAGGAAGCAAGCAGCAAATAGCAGGTATTCCCCCTAAGGAAGTAGCACGATTCAACTGTCCCATCAAAAGCTGAACATAAGTTCTATCATTCCTGCCATTAGCTGGGGAAAGTCAATACTACATTAGCATGAGTCTCTTTGCTCAATTCCTACTTTCCTCTAAGCCCTACTCTTGATAGTAGTTTAAGATCTATAAAGCCCAAATGGCCTTGGCACAACCCAACATGCCTAAAGGCCAAACCACACACTATGATTTTCTGGTGAAGGGAAGGTTGATTCTTCCATGTTCCATTTTCCTGATTGAAAAACCTCCTTCTGGGTTTCTTTTTACAGATGCACACTGGGGATTTCAATCATGAAACATCAGATTCAGCTTTTTTCAGCTGAAATATGCATATGTGGGTTGGATCTAGGGGTGTGCAAAAAATAGTATTTTGGGGGTTTGCGCATATTGAACCTGATAGGTATTTCCCGATATCCTTGAATTCCAGTATGCTATTTGGATTCGGTAAATAGTCAGGATTCCTGAATTTTTTTGAGCCCATTATACTCTGTGGGGACCATTGTAGTCAATGGTTCACTATAGGGTATAATGGAGAATCAATCTGGGGGTATCTGGGGCTCGAGGGGGGTGTTTTTTGAGGTAGATATACAAGGTTTGCCACATAGCTGCTGGTGCCTCTCCCTAAACCCCGCCTTTCAAAAAGATTGGACCAGGGGTCCAATTCTATGGGCCCCAAAGAAGGTGCTCTCATCCTCCATTAATTTCAATGGAGGGGAAAAGGTCATTTAAAAGGGTAATGGTCCCTTTAAATGCCTTCTTCAAGTCGCACAAGCGGCACAACTCTGTGAGTGAACTCTAAATGCATTTAAAGGGTTTGCAGTCCCTTTAAACACCTTATCCAAGTGGTTAATTCACCTGGAAGGTTTTTAAAGGGACTGCAATCCCTTTAAACGCCCTTTAACTATGACTATCCAGTGGCCCTGAAGAATCCTGAATATTTTTGTAATTTTTCAGGCTCGACCATTTTGGATAGCTGAAAAATGCCCAAAGAAATATCCAGCTGAAAGAATATCCTGAAAATACAGCTAAGGTATACAAACACAGATAAGGGCTTTAGAGGTACAAAATATGATCTTCAAAAGCAGAAATTGAGCAAAGATGCTCTAATCTTCTAATCCTTCTGCGATTTGCTTTTCTTTAATTTTTTCTTGCATCTCTTCCACTTTTTCACCTGCCTTTTCTCCCTCTCATTTGATTTGCTCAGGTGTTCATCAAGGGACACATAGATGTATGGGAATGGGATGAGTCCAGATTTCACCTGCAAGCAATATCCCCAACCTCCACATGATCAAGGGTTCTATGTGCAGCACAGTTCAGACCTTCTACCTTTCCAGAATGTATTTATATGAAAGTCCAAAGACTTCATGCATACAGTATCCTTAATACAATATATATTCCAATGCAAGACTTCAGGCATGCCTTACATTGACATACAAGTTACAGTTATAGAACAAGGTCTGAGTCAAGTAGCACCTTTAAGAGCAACAAAGTTTAATACTGGATATAAGCTTTTGTGTGCATGCACATGAAAGGTTATACCCAGAATTAAACGGTGTTGGTCTTAAAGGTGCCACTGGACTCAAACTTTGTTCTGTTGCTTCACACCAACATGGCTACCCACCTGAATCTAAGTTACAGGTATGTTAGTATAAATTTTTAAAGATGAGTTGTCTTAAATTTAGGATCACTTTTCTTTTGAGTAAATGCAGTACCCAGAAGTTGGAGTGGCACCAATATCATGACCTTGATTATCCCTTCTCCAAGTGTTTATCGAAAGCCTGAAACAGATGGTTGGGTGCTTTATAAGTGTCATGAGGCCAATATTATCAATCAACTAACAATTGTTAAATAGACATTCCTTGGCTTTTCTGACACACTTCTTTAAATCATAGTCTCAAGGCCAAAATGCACAATGGTGGTTTAAAAATGTTTTGTTTTGTAGTAGCTATAATTCCACATGCATTTATACAATATAAGAGGAAGATGTGAGTCTATATCAAACAATTGACAATAGGGTGTCACAACTCCCAAAATGTTGTGAATCCCTGCTCCAAACACTATACCATGCCACCTCCGTCTGAATCAAGAAAACTGGGATTACTTTCTACTGCTTTGTAATGGAAAAGGCTGGATTAATTTCTTGTGGAAAGTCCAGCTTGTACTTCTAAGACTTGAACCTAGATAGAGCAGAACATTTTACTTAGTTCAGCATTCAGCCTGTGTACCCAGAGCCATTTCCTCTAGTTCAAACGTTTATGAAATGAGACCATGAACTGGATTTATTCATGCCCTTATGCGTTGCTGCTGCTCTGTCTACTTCAGACTTGTAGGAGTGCTTACTAAAGACCAAACCTCATAACTAAGTTCCCTTGAAATTTGATATTACTCAAAAGATGCAATGATAGTGACAAAGAACTCAGAGATTTTCCAAAAGCAATTTTCCAAATGAGTTGGCTTTGCTTGCAGGTTCAGTTTTTAAGGGGAGTCTCTCATGGAAGCACAATGAGGGTCATATTTAAAACAGCACATATTTGACATATGTGCTAAAAGAGACAGGTTGTTGACATTTGGTTGAAAAGGTTTGACTACACCACTTTTCTTTCTAATAGACAATGTCTGCTGAAGTTCCATGTAGATATTCAGAATGTCTGGCCTGTAAGGTGTTCAGCAGAGGAAAATGATATATTCCCCAGAAAGTATTGACTGATAAAACAGATGACTTCTGAAGATTATTCAAAGGAAGCTACTCAAAAGTCAGAATCTTTGAGTGGGATTTTAAAGCCAGGGATGGGAGCAGTTCTACACCAACAGCAGCAAATAAAAGGTACTTTAAAGGTATAGGATTAAAAACAAGACATAAAAGGGCAGCCATGGCCCCTTTTCAAGTACTAGAACAACCTACATTATGAACAGCATTTTGAAGTACACATCAAACCGATTCCTCCCTCCTTTATCCTTTTTAATCTCTACCAGATGCACTTTCTTTAAATTCAGGTTTTACATTCCTAACCACAACTTGTCTGAACACACAGGGAAGAGCATTGAGAGAGACATTAGTGCTGTTTTCCCTTTTATTTTAAAAACTGCCGATTGAAGGCTTAACTTCTTAAATGTCTCAGCTTTGCAGGATTTCATTCATTTATTTTGATCCTTACTTCAGACAATTCTCTAGTCACCTTTCTAAGGGAAATAAAAGTAACACTGGACTGCCGTGATTAAAAAAAAAAGAAATCGTGGCGCACAATTCAGTCAGTGTGAAGCACTTTTAAGTCCCATTGCTTTTAATGGGAGAGATAATGGCAATTGGGTTTAAACCTGGATTATGCCAATGGTCTTTAACACTTCCAATGTCTGTATGCAGATTGATTCCTCACAAGTGATGGAAAACTATGGTTTGACATTACACAAGTGAGCTTCAGGTTTGAGTGCACTTTCTTTCCTTTTTTGCAGGAAAGCATATTTTGCTGTTACTGACCAAATTGATGAATTATTGGTAGTATGTTCATAGAACTGGAAACTGAGGTTTGAATATAACAACAAACTGGCTAGCCACAAAACAGATAGTCCAGGAAAAAATCACAATGTAAAAGACTCAAGGCCAAGACCTAATGGTTTGAACTAGAGCTAGATTGATTTAATCAATCAATCAATCAGATCAAACCAATGGCTAACCCATTACACCCTAACCAAGGAGTACTGAAATTTCAGAAGAAATTCTTCATGCTAAAAGCTAAGCATTCTTTGCCATAATGCATTCAGGGTTGTTGTTGTTGTTTCATTCTGTCATCACTGATGATTTTAGCAGAAAAGGAAATCAGAGATTAGAGGAGCATGACACCCCCCAAAAAACAAAAACTTTGTGATACTGTTTGTCAGGACCAACTAAAATATCACAAAATGGTGTCCAGGCTTTTGAGTTATCCATAACTCTTCCTCAGGATGAATGTCTGAAACAAAAAGAAAGGGGAGGTAAAGGGGAAAAAATGAAGTTCCAGGTCCTCAACTGAAGGTCTCTGGTCTGTATCCTGCACAGGAGGTGGGGCAGATGTGTTTAAAATGGTGAAATCCAGTTGTAGTTTTGAAAATAACAGTTGTTGCATTTATTCATTTGCAATAGAGTCTCTTTGAAGAGTCCCAGTCCCTCCTGTTCTCTTCTGAGGGGGGGGGGGGGGGGGGTTTACTTTTTTTAAAGTTTGGCTTAATCAGAGCTGCTGGGTCTAGTTATTTGCAAACCCCTCTGCTTTGTCCTCACATGGAGGGTTATTTGTGCCTCCCTTCTGACTGATGCTGGGCCTCTCAAGTCATTTTTATTCATTATGGCAGTACAGCATGTTTTAGTGATGCTTAACAGACTCTGCAAAACAATCCAACAAGACCCTGACTACCAACACCTTCCTAGTGAAGTGAGGTATTCCTTCACCTAGAATATTTGCTTTTCTTTTTTAAAAGGGAAATTTATCAGTGCATGTATATTTGAAGAAAATTAAAACAACAGCTTATTGCTTTGTGGTTTCTGTATGAACTACATGGATGTGATTTTTAAATTGCCAAAAATCCACATTTAAGAGGTAAAATAAACGTCATAAAGCTCACGATAAGACTTCCTCCTTGCTTTATTTTTTTCTTGATCTTGACAATCCCACTCTGTTGTCCTTCCCCCCCATTTCCCTCTTCTTGTTTCTAATTCATGGGCAAAGTGCATTTGCCTTTTCCCAGAATGCATCTCAGCAGCATACCAGGGAGTTTGCCTGAGGCCATACCTATATATCTGATCCCTGCATAATGAAGCATGAAGCTGCCAATTGTCGAGAGCGTCTGCTGTGTCAGAGACTGATAGGCATTTCATTTGCTGAACTCCCGAGGGCCCACCACACATCTCAGGGTTCATGTAGTATTTATTTTAGGCCCTCGCATTTCTCATCTGTGAACTTCACACCATGCGTATGATGAGCAACACACACTCTCCAGCATGAAAAAGCTCTCCATGTAGTTTTAAATGAAACTTGTGTGAGAGTAGGGATACGGCAGGGATTGTGAAATAAGGCTTGCATGGGAAATGAAGGCACATTAAGCCTCTTGCACACAACAGCTGTGTGAGGTTTTCAGAGCCTGACAATGTGAAACCGTGCCTCTTATTCTGATCAGGGCTGGATCCTAATATGAGCCTCTGTTTAATAAGGTGTCTGCTTTGCATATGGGGCCATAAGGATTGTGTTATGCTGGCCACTGGGCACTTGTGTATTTTGCAAAGATTATAACAGTTCTGATGTATTTTCCAGAGGGAGGAGAGGAAGTCTGTGCTTGCTTGGCAGAGGGGCCGACTATTCTGATGAACAGCAGGCCCAAATTCTGTGCTCCTTTGAAATCTAAGCAGGGAGTAATGATGCTGAAGTAATCACTTATCTGCCAAAAAATGTGATCTTACTGCTCTAACCAACCAGATAAAATATTTGTTATACAAATATACATATGGGCATAGTGGGTTACGTAAAAAGAAATAATGGACTCATGCGTGTAAAATATATGTGTGGTTGTGAAAAAGTATTTTGTCATATTGCCCAAAATATTGGAAAACTGAATGAGCTGCACAACCCCCCCCCCCCCCCCGTCTTGGATTTCAACAGCAAGAGACTCCAAAAGGTAAAATGTTACAGATTTGCACACTTATTATTTGAGAAAATGGTCAGAGATTGCAAATAGTTTATTTTTCCTCTGCTTTGAATTCTTATGGGGTTCTGTGGGCACAATGCACTTTCCAGGTATTGTTTGTGTGTTCAGATCACCACCAAATAAACACAAACAAAAGGTTACACTTAAAAGCTGATGGTTAGAAGACTGAGAAAGACTGTCTATAAAAAGTCCCACACCCCAGATAAAAGAGTTTTCATTTTACCTTTAAGACAATTTAGTCCTATGGTTCAATTGGGCATAAGTACCTCTCCCCATTGTGAATTTTACATCTGAATATTTTATATCTGAATACTGCAACTATGTATATGGAGAGTAAAATCTAAAAGTAGCAATGCTTCTGTGCTCATTCTATAGTAGATTATTTATTTAGTTCATTTATACCCCCCCTTTTTCCCAGTGGGCTTTCAGAATTCGTCCTTCCATCATTTCATAGGGCTCTAGATAGACAACATATTTATGCTCAAATGTATACATGCTTGAGTGTGCATACACTGTGGAGGATCTAGCCTGTATCTCGTTTTTGTATTTTTGCTATGTGTTTCTATAGACACATTCTTTCCTTCTGTGAATCTATGACTATTACTTGTATGTATTTTGTCATTTTGATGTGATTTCTGGTTTTGAAGGCACAGTCTAAAGCTCTTGCCTGATTTGTACGTCAAATACAGCACAAGTGTCAGCAATGCAGGCCTTCTCACTTTGCTAGTGGAATTCAGCCATGATAAGGAGGGACCACCCTCTAATGGAGACAGGCAGTAGTTCGGCTCTGGCAATCATTTTAACATTGGCTGCCTTTACAGCAGGATGCTATGAAGCTGAGACCCAAATGCTGCATTGATAAAGAAGCAACCAGCTGGCCAGTGGATGATTTACATGCTGCCCTCAAAAATGAAACATGTGCCACATCTTCCCTTTAGCCTCCATTTGCAATGTAGAAAGCACATACTGTCTGCTATGGAACATGAAATAGTGCTGATTTAAATGGAGGATACCAAAGTCACAGAAATCTTGTTGGCTGTGGCAATTCAGATACATTCATCACCTCAAAAGAGATTGCATCGTAAATGGAAAATGTAAAGAAAATAAATTCTCTTTCTTAATGGGTCAAATCATTTTAATGTACAAAACTCCTGGCATCATTAAGAGTTTTTCCATAAGAATGGGCAATCGAAAACATTCCACTCACGCCAGTGTGTTTAATTTCTGCAGAAATGTTTCATTTTGGAAAGCCTGTATACACTGTTAGAAAGCAGGATGCTGTAGAATTACTGACAGCTAAAGACATCCCAACAGCTGCTGTGGTTGTTTTTCAGAAAACATCAGGAAAAAACCAGAATATGCACATATTCAATTATCAGAAGCTTTACTAATCCCTCTAGGAGGAACTGAAACTTTATTTCCAAAAGACTATAAAGCTATCTGAGCTATTTAAGGGTCTCTCATTCTGTGGGGGGGAAAGCATCACAGGAGATACTGAAGCCTTATAAATTCATTTATTTTCGCATTCAGCATTTATGCATGTTTTAAAAGGTTAAAGACTATTGCTCCGATGCCAGTGTACGAGCCAAATCTCTGCACCTGCCAAGACATGCTGTGTTGGTTAAAATGGGAATCATTTTCAGTGCAAGATCAATAAATGCCTGATTATCCTCATCTGAATAGGTAATTATTCACATTCTACCTTGCTAAAATTTGTCTGATTAAGGCCCAGTGATGCTTCCCTCAATTTGCCACGTGGTGTTGCTGTATTCTGTTCAGAGAAAATGAGGTATTTTTGCTTTAACCCACAGTTTCATAAAAAACTTACACATTGCATTCAGAATATAATTTCTACCTCAAGTCAAATCCCAATGTATTGTGGGGTAGAAAATGTCCTTCAAAGCCAATAATGTTTGTGATGGAAGAAGTCATTGAATTTGACAATAACAAAACTTCCAGAGCCTGAAAACACATTTTCACATTAGGCAGAGTTTCCCCTCCCCCTCCCCTCCCCTTTTGCATATTGAATACCTCACACCAGTTTTGCTCCTTTATAAAGCTGTGATTTTATTTCCAGTTTGAACAAACAAAAATAATGTTTTAAAGCTAAGATACTAGAAAACTAACACAAACTGTCATGATTTTTTAAAAATACAATATTAGTAAACTCTACAGTTGCTTTATCTGGGATATTTTTTTCACCACCCCAATAGCGTATCTGTCTTTTGTAAGAGATATGCAAGCCCTCTGGTTGTGCCAGCCTATAGCAATGCTGACACATCACTCTGCTGCTTCTGATAGCCTTGCAAGCAACTCTCACACAGCTGGCAGACTTTCTGATTTTTTAAAAAAATCTGCTTCTCTATACTTGTTAAAAAAATTGCAATGCAGCTGTAGACTGGAATGCTGAGCATTACTCAATCATCAGTTGTGCCACCACCTCCACCATCTCAAAACCATTGCCACCCAACAGTATACCACCCAACAGAAAGCTGTGCATACATGCAGCATTTGTATACAGAGTGTGGTGGTGGCAGGAATTGCCATGAAGTAACTAGCTGAGCCCTACAGATTTCTAAAAGAAGCAAAACAGCAGACAAAATACCATGGGAAAATATTTAGCAATCAGAAATAAAAACATTTCTAGATGATGATGAAGAAGAAGAGTTGGTTTTAGACCCCACTCTTCACTACCCAAAGGAGTCTTGGAGCAGCTTAGAATCACCTTCCCCTCCTCTGCCCACAACAGACACCCTGTGAGGTAGGTGGGTTTGAGAGCGTTCTGAGAGAATGCTGTTGAGAGAACAGCTCTGAGAGAACTGTGACTGACCCAAGGTCACCCAGCTGGCTTCATGTGGAGGAGTGGGGAATCAAACCCAGTTCTCCAGATTAGAGTCCACTGCTCTTAACCACTACACCAAATTGGCTTATCACTATCTTCTCTTGCAAGGTATCTGTTCACAGTAAATAAGGTGTTATTTTAGGCATCACTTAACTATTTTTGTAACCCCCATTTCCTGAAATTTATATTTACAAATGGAAGGTAAAACCTTCATTCTGAGGCTGCAATTAAAAAATAGTTTATTTCTTGGTTGAATTTACTGAATGTTTTGTGATTCAAGGTGTCTGTGAGAGTGAATACAGTGTTTGTCCAAAACAAATAATCAACAGTGCTCTTTCCAACCTCATTTGTGATCTTTCAAGTGCTCTTGAAAGATCACATATATATATATGGCTTTCCTATTGACAGAATTGTTCCAGTATAGCCCTGTTGATCATTTCCCTGTTAAATTATGAGATATTTATTTCTATGATACAAGATTTGTTCTGGTTGTATGCCATGATGAGGAGATGAAAACCAAGCCTGGATTCTGTCAGCTGCCTTAAAAAAAAAAATCAAAGTTAAATCCTATAGTCTCAAACTAATCACTAAACACATTTCTGACAGCAGACTTGAAGAGTGAGCATCCTTCAAGCTTCTTCATGGATCATTCAAAGTCTATGGCTTTCCAGAGAGATAAAATGAATTTGGGAGGGAGAGGTGGCAGGCCATTTCATCTTGTATCATCTAGTTGGATCAGTGTGAAGTGCAAACTTCAGGGTAAATCCAGTAGAACTTTCATGAAGTGCAGTGTGAAGAAACTAAAGCCCTAGATGAATTGATAATTTATGTTTCTAAGGATGCCTTTCTCTAGTATCCTCAAATATTTACTACGTGTTAAAGTTATATTTTCAAAATAGTGCTTGTTAGAAATACATTATTATACATGAGGAAACAGAGGCTGTGGGTATCAGAAATATGCCAAAATCTATCTTTTTTCTTTTGTTTTGCCAGGTTTTCTTAGCAAAAATGTGGATTCTTTTCTTAGCAAAAATCTTCTGTGAAGATTCAGAGCCTAGCTGCCTAAGCTGACAGTATAACAGCTTCCCCCCACTCCCTCTCCAGGCTGGCTCCTCCAGACACTCCAGGGACTTGATTGGCTGCTGGCTGCTCTGCTCACACGTAATGATTGTCACGAACTGGCTCACAAACTGAAGTTCATCATGAATTTAGGCCAGTTCATGATTCACAAAGTGAAGCTCATGGCAGGGCAACCTACACAAACATTTCATGAACTTTCATGCTGTTTGTGGAGGTTTGTGGCAATTCGTAAATGAATATCTTTCCAGACAAATCATCTCCCCTCAATTAAAATGTTTACAAAACTTCCAAACAACAGGGCCAGGTGGAACCCTCCACCTTGGAAACACAAATAGGCGACCTCTAAAGCTTAATAGGCACTGCTGGCTGCAGGAGAGGACACTCGTGGTTAGGCCAGATGATGCCTTGCATTACCAGTACTCCAGGGGATTTAGCATTGGCAGGCTCAGGGGACTTGGCAAGGTACTTCCTCACCATTACCTCTGCCGAATCCTTTGCCATTGCACACCTGGCATCCCTACTGCTGCCGACTTCCCAGTTCACCACTGACAACCAATAGCAGGGCTTCTCCCTGGTTGGCTCTTTGTGGCCGAGGTACTAGGCTGTGGCTCCTCCTCCTCGGGCTCTTCCACCTGGTGTTCTCTCTGGCCACTTCTAGTGGCCTGTAGCCTCTGCATTTCTTTGCAGAGCTCATGCTTCCATTGCTTCACCAAATGCACAATCAGGCGCTCCAAGACAGACCAATTGAGGAAAGGGGCAGTGATTACAGTTGGCCCTTGTTCTGATTTGGACCTTAGTCCAGTCATGGCACTCAGGGCTTATTTGGCTCTGAGATGGAATTGTGCTGGCTGCTTTGGGCCTTGGTAATTTCCAATTTGGTACTCACTCTTTCAGAATTGGGGTGGCTTCCACTGCTGCAGCTATGGGATATCAGGGACCTGACATCCAAAGAATTGGCAGGTGGCAGTCAGCATGTTACAAAATGTATGTCTGGACCTGCAGAGTCTGAGCTGCTCATTCAGTTTTGTTATAAAGGGAATGGAGCATGCTGTTTTTAGGCCTTGGGGCTCTTGTCTTGTTATGGTTAACCTAGTTTCTGTTTCAGGTGCTGTTGGTAGCCATCGGAGGAGCCGGGTACTAATATGTGGCCACAGTATGGTGTTCTGGGCCTGGCACCGGGCCAAGAGTATGACCATCGGATCCCAATTGGGATGCAGTGAGTGGGCTGAGGTCGAGTGGCTTGGCCGAAGAGGCATGCACTGGCCTCAGTTGATGCTGCTACTGTTTGGGGAGAGACGTGGTCCTCCGCCTGATGTTTTGGGATGCAGTGAGCAGGCAGAGGTCGAGTGGCTTGGCCGAAGAGGCATGCACTGGCCTCAGTTGATGCCGCTACTGTTTGGGGAGAGACGTGGTTCTCCGCCTGATGTTTTGGTGATACACCTTGGTGGTAATGATTTGGGTCTGATGAAAGGTAAGGCCCTAGTCATTCAGGCCAAGGTGGATTTGGCTGGTATTGCGGACCGTTGGCCTGGAGTGCAACTGTTCCTGTCAGCAATGTTACCGCATCAGGAGTGGCACAGCCTAGGGGATCCTAGGTGTTTGGACCGGGCAAGGCGGAATGCCAACCGGCAACTCAAGAATGCCTTGGAGGGCGGTTTGGGCATCTTTCTGTTGCACTCTGATATACGGGTCGAGTTCCCCTACCTGTATAGGGGAGATGGGGTGCATCTTTCTAACAAGAGCAACAACATTTTTCTTTCAGATCTCAAGCGAGGGGTCCTGGTGGCGCTGGATCGCATGGTGGGGGCCAAGGCCTAAGCAGAGGCTTGACCTTTGCTGTGGCGGGGTAGCGCAATCAGGATGGAAATGGTGAGCACCGGGGCATTGCTATAAAGTAAATAAAGGGTCCTCCAGGAACGGCTTTCTGGCCTTTGCGGCTCAAGGCCAGGAAGGGGTGATCTTCCTTGCAGGGCCGGCCTGAGGTTGTCCTGCGCTCTAGGTGAGCGCAGATGCCAACCTCCCAGTGGGGCCTGGAGATGCGCTCCGGGCGTCCTCTCCCCTGGGGCAGGTGGTGTGTGTGTGGGGGGGTCTGGAGGGGGTGGGGGAAGAGGCCAGAGCAGCCAGCTGTGCCTCCTCCCCTCCCCTCCCACCCCCCTG
>NW_015163214.1:89063-97785 GCF_001447785.1 Gekko japonicus | reverse complement strand
CTCAGTGGTCTCTTCCGGTCGTGGGCTCAAGATCCCTGATGGATTCACTTTTGCTGGTTTGTCTTTCTCTGCCCTCTTCCCCGCCATCTTTATGGATTGTTTACTTTTATGAAAACTTGATAAAGTCTCTGAAATATGCCCATATGCTTATCTGCGCTCTGGTAAGTCTCTCAAAACAGATTTCAATGCTTTTTCTTCCACTCCCCCCTTAGTATTTCATTGTTCATGCTCGCTTTTTTCACCATTCCCAGGTGGTAGCTTTCTTTTTAAATTCTCGTTTCACTTTAACCCGACTCACAGTTCATTGTTGGTCATGCGACCTTGCTCGACACACGTTCAAAACGCTCAATCTCCGACACTTGTCCTGGTCAGCGGCTCTAGATCCATACAGACACTCAGCGGCAGGACCGTTGGGGCGGAGGAGCACCTCAATTCCCCAGCATCTCTCTGGCGAAGAGGCCACCCCTCAAAAGCCCCATGGCTAGGAGCCTTTTGCCAAGGTCTGGGGGGGTATCGACCCATTGCCCCCCCTTTCCGCTGGTGCACAGATCACATCCCTGGGAGGTCCAGGAGATGCGTCCGCCAGCGTGTCGCCATAAATCGGAAGTCCACTTCATTATAGTTTTGAAGACATTTTCTATAGGATACAATGGTCCTTACTGCAAACATTTTAAATTTCAAATTTCATAACATCTATTTTGCCAATATATTATTAATTTCCTCATTATTGCATGTTCTATGTTATATATTTCACCATTTCTAGATACTAGCTATAATAGGGGTGTCAAACATAGGGCCCATGGGCCGGATCTGGCCCTCGCAAGGCTCCAACCCAGCCCATGAGGAACTGGCTGTCTGCTGCTTCCTCCTTCCTGTTTCTCACATCACACCTCATTTTCCCCAGTCTCTCCTATGTCCTGCTTGGCAGAGGAGAGAGAGAAAGCTTTCCTTTGATTGGCTGAGGTCTCCTCCCCTTCCTCCTATGGAGAGGGAGGGGGAAGGAAAGAGCCAGAGACAAAAAAAATGGAGTCCAGTAGCACTTTTAAGAAGACTGGCAGCATTTTATTCCAGGTATAAGCACACTTTTTCATCAGAGATAGAGAGAGAAAGAGGGAGGGAAGGAAGGAAAGAGCCAGAGGGAGGATGCCAGAAAAAGAGAGAGGGTGTCCTGTGTTTAAGACCAAAAAAAATGTTATTTAAGGTATGATTGAGAGAGAGAGTCCTGTGTTTAAGACCAAAAACATTTAATTCCAGGTATAAGCTTTTGTGGGCAAGCACACTTCTTCTTTAGAAAGAGAGGGGGAGGAAGGTGGATGGAAGAGACCATGCTGGGGGGAAGTCTCATGGCACTTACTCTCTGCAGACAATGCAATTATTTTATCATGTACTAGAACTGGCTTACTAAGATGTTTAAAAATCTTCTCTAATTATTGCAGGAATGAAGCCCTATCAATTAATTATAATAAATCTAAGATTCTAGTGTTCTCTAGAAACAGGAAATGGGTCCTCTCAATATGGATTATAGATGGATATATAACTGAACAAGTCAAAACTTTTTCTTATCTAGGTGTTATATTCTCAGCTGATCTATCCTAGAAATCTCTTTTTAAAATTGTTCTTAATAAGGCAAAACTCTGCTCTAGAGCTATTAGAAATTTCTTGTACTGACTAGCAGGCTTGGAGTATCAGGTTCCAGAGGTCAGGGTTCCAGAAGTCAGGCAAAGCAAAGTCATCCAGTCCAAAGATAAAGGTTCCAGAAGGCAAGGCAGAGCCAATGGTTGAACATCTATCATACACATTGTGTCCACACCTAACAGCCTCCCTTGGCTGTTTTTAAAGCTATACGCTTAAGGTTTATGGTACCGTCTGCATAGATTCATGGCTGTTTTATAGCTATTCAGGGGTGACTTTGAAGTCAGTATGGCGCTGGCCCGGGGTATTTGAATGTGGTTTTGAGCCACATCTTTTTCAGTTCCAGTGTGGGTTTGGTAAAACAACAGAGCGAATGTTAGATGTAGAATGGGCCTGAGTTTCACCTGCTGAATCAGGGCTGGAGGGTGTAATGGCTCTGCACCAGTTGTTGGCTGTGAATCTTGACAAGCCTGCAGCTCATCTTCCTGCTTGCCGGCTTCTGCTGATTCAGAGCTGGCTACAGAGGAGTCCTTTTCTCCTGAGGAGTCCTTTTCTCCTGAGGAGTCCTCTTCTCTCAAGGAGTCCTCACTATTGTTGAGCCCTGGCTGACTCGTGACATTTTTTTTATTCCAAAGGGGGCAGATACGTACCTGGAGTTCTTCAGGTTTTCAACCTGAAGGTTGTTCCCCTTGTTCTCTTTGGATCTGCAATTTGGATAAACACAGTTACAGAGAAAATTGACATTCCACTCTCCCAGTTTCTGAGAAGACTAATGAATATTCCCTATTGTATTTCTAATGTTGCCTTGGAGGCAGAATTTGGGCAGAAGTCATTAGAGGCTAGAGAATGGCTCCTTGCTTTTAAGCTGAAGACAAAAAAAATGTTTTCTGAGGACAGCCTACTTGCTTTTCTGGGAAAAGACTCCTTTAAATCTACATGGCTGAAAATGGTGGATGATAAACTATTATTAATCAGTATGACACCCCCCAAAAAAAATATTAGCCTGGATAAAGCATTATTATCTTAATTTGATTAGGAAACGTGTCTTGGAGACTGACCACCACAGTATTACAATCTTGTTTGCTATGTTAAACACCATTCCTTCCATGGTTTTACAAGGCAGGATTTCTGGCAAGGTATATTCCGACAATGTGCCCTTGAGACCTGCAAATGATCAATAAGCCTTTTCACAATTTGCACTGTGTTTGCTGTTCTCAGGAACCACTATATTATGGCCATATTAAACAACCACTTACACCCCTACTCTCAGGAAATTGTTCTCTTCTTACTCAAAGATAATAATCCAAAAATTACATTGGCTGTGGCTAAATATATATTTCTTTTAACTCTTGGTTCCTATCTAGAAATGTTTGTGCTGCTCAACATTATATATCTACGAGCTTCTAGAGGTTAAAGGAAAGGAAAACCCCAAATGATTTTTTTAAAAGCCTGTAGCTTTAATAAACAGATCCCTTCAATGGCTGTTACTAGGCAACCACAGCTTTCCAGGCTGGGTTTCTGTAAGTAAAAGGCAGGAGGAGGAGGCAGGGTCCCTTCCAGGGATGTAAATCTACATGGCTGAGGATTCATTGGGACCGGGCTTGGCCAACGTTGCCAGCTCGGGGTTGGGAAATTCCAGAAGATTTTTTGGGTGGAGTTTGAGGAGAGCAAGGGCCTCAGCCAGATAATGCCATAAAGTCCACTATCCGAAGCAGTAATTTTCTCCAGGGGAACAGATATCTGTCATCTGGAGTTCAGTTATCATTCTGAGTGATCTTCTGGTCTCACCTGGAGGTTGGCAACCCTAGGCCTCGCAACAACCACTGGTTGACTTGATACCACGTGACATCATGACTCACCTAGGCCTGACTTCTTGCTTCTGTTCAAGAGCAGACACCCCATGAAAGGCCAGTGTGGTGTAGCAGTCAGAGCTTCAAAGCAGGGCCTGAGAGACCCAGGTTTGAATTCCCATCTTGCTGTGGAAGTTCACTGGGTAATGTAGGTTAGTCACTTAATTTCAGCTGAATTTACCTCACAGGTCATTGTGAGGAGAAAAAAGGAGAGGAAAATAATGTAAACTGCTTTGGTCCCCACTGTGGATGAAGTAAATAACTTATTTATTGTCTTTACTGTTTTTGCAACCGAAGTCATAAACTGCAAGAAGTAAATAAATAATAAATATAGCTGAAGATTGGAGGCAGATAAAGGCTACGATCACATGTCCCAGTAGATCCGATCATCTGACATAGGCATGAATGCCTGACGGATCTAAAGGGCACGATCAGATAGCAACATCTGGGCAGCGTACCGCAGTCATCAGCAACCCGTTCTCCTCTGCCACAGAAGCGGAGTAAAAAGACACCAGAGAAAATCTGGTAGCAAACGGGTTGCAATGGGCCACGGATGGACTTTTCCCTGTCTGATAGCTCAAGCACACATGCATGCCATTGGGATGGTCTGATCAGGCCATCCCAGCTTGGTGCCATTTTATTCCTCCTCTTCACAGTATGCGCATCATCGCATACCCATTGGGGACCCTCAGTGTGGAGGTGCAATTCCTCGTTTATGTGCATGAGAAACAAAGAGCAAAAAAAACCCAACTCACCCACCATTGCATCTGATCACACTGTGACGGGCTGCACCTGTAGCTACAAAAGGAGGTGTGATCTTGCAATTGTGGGTCAAATTCCTCCAGAGGAAATAGCTTTGTTTCCCTTCTGTTTCAACTGGAGTGTGTGACCACAACCATTAAGTAGGTTGGTGAATGGTTGAGAAGGAGAGAATTAGGCAGGTAAAAGGGAAAGGATATGGGGGTTGCCAGGAGAAGAGAAAGAGGAAATAGTATGGGGAAGGGGATACAGGGTGCTCCTTCACAAGTTCTTGAGGGTTCCTTATCAGGTAAGTAAATGGGCCTGGCCCAGTGGCCGCCACCACACAACTGGGCCTTAATTTTCCTAGGCAGAGTCTGCTGGGGAGGAGAGGGAAAGCTGAAGAAAGAGGGACAGATAAGTGTAGGTTGGCTGTTTGCTGGGAAGGAGAGAAGGAAGCAGGAAAAGTGGACAGGCAGTGGTGGTTTCCTTGCTAGTTGACACTAGAAGTGGTGATGGTGCAACTGCAGTGCCACACAAGCAAGCAGTTATTAAGTGGTTAGCAGAACCCAGTGCCCTCAAGTGATGTCAACACCCATACCTGTACAGGGTTCTCTGGGAGGACTGGAATCTTTGCACTGCAATAGATATGGCAAGTGATTATGAAATGTTTAAAAATCCGAATTAAGATCAGAAACCTACTAGGAAACAACTCGGAGGAGGTTTCTAATAAAGAGAACCCCAACAAGAGAAACCATCCATACACATAAAGCAATTCTTGGGACCCCACCCCCCAAACAGCTTGAAGTAAAACCCCACACAAATCCTGGCTTTTCCCAGTGTAAATACATGAGTTGTAGGACAAGCCACAGTCCAAAGGGGGCTGCGCATCCAAAGTAGCACAATGTCACAAGTGCAAGAACTTTCGGTACTTTGCAATCATTCACCATGCAGAGACAGCAAGAGGTGTAACTAAAAGCAGCCCTGATCTACTTTTTCTGGAATAGTTATTTCTTATAGTTTTTATATCCCACCTTTCTTTGTGGCTCAAAGCAGCTTACAAGTCACAATTAAAACATTACAATTTAAAATTAATAGAATAACCCCCTCAATATGCTCTCTTCACCTGCGGTTTTTATTACATTAAAAGCTCTTGAAAATAAAATGATCTTGTAGAGCTGGGGTATCGACCTCATTTGTTAGGAGAGCCGGATCTTTGTTGGGCCGGGCCATGTGTGGCATTAAATGTAATGCCAGGTACTGGAGATATACACTGTATAAAGGAGAGAAGCTGGTAAGCTCCAAGTTGTTGTATCCTTACTGCAAGGCCCCATGGGCTGGGAGGGGGATGCAAAGGACATTCCCATGCTGCTTGACTGTTGCAGACAAGATTGTACTGCCATACTGAAGCCATAAGCAGAGTGGCTCTGCCTGCTTCCCCCTGAGCAGGCTCCTGTTCCCTCCCTTGCATTAGTTGCTCACGGGGCTGCACAAGAGTCATGCATGGGCTGGTTCTGGCCCCCAGGCCTTATGTTTGACAACCCTGTTGTAGAGCCTCCTGAAGATTCCTAATCTGGCTGGTAGAACTAAAACTTGTAAGCAAGCCCATAGATTTTAAGGCTGGTGTGACAGTATTATGAAAATAATATATTAATACCTTCACTTACCTTCTTTAATTAAATCTGCTGACATGGCTTTAAACGGTCTCAGAGGGTCCTTGAACTATATACAGCAATAACAGCAGAAACATAAAAGGGCAAAAAAAATCTATTTCAGTGTGTATATGATTAGAGAATCAAAAGTAGATATTCTCCTCAGTGTAGATGCCAGAAGAGCCTTGTAAAAAAATAGAGCACATTGGACTCCAAAATGGAGAGTCTGAGGATATTATTTTGAAGGTTAACATAGTAATACATTCTCCAAAGAAACTAAGAATCTCATCTGAAAAGAATGGAAGAAACAGAGTCAACTGAGAAAAGAACAGAACCAACGGCATGGTGTGTAGGTAGTGTACAGCAAAAAAGTATTTTTTGGATCCTGGTATACTGGAGCTGGAAAATGTTGGTATTCCTGGTTTCCTGGTTTCCAAATACCATCATGGGATTCAGATCTGGGTGTGTGTGTGTGTGTGTGTGTGTTTTTGGGGGGTGTCTGATATTTTTGGCTCCATTATTTCTTATGGGGAATCTTTCTGAGGGGCTGTGGGTGTTCTTAAAAGTACTGGCACCAAAGTTATGGGGGAGCTGCTGGTGCCTGTCCTTTAAACAATCCCAAATTTCAAATCAATTGGATTTAAGATTTCAATTCTATGGGCCCCTGAACAAGATCCCCCAGCCACCCTCCATTGTTTTCCATGGAGGAAAAAACCTTGCAAAAATATAACACCCAAATTCTCCCCCCCCTAGAAATGCTAATGCAAGTTATTGCTAAGCCCAACCAAGTCCCAGGAGACACAGAAATACCGGGGGGTGGGGGGAGAGGAAAAATCCAGTCCTGGGAGCCTGCAAATGCTGGCTCCTAATATTCCCAGTTAATCTCAAATCTGGGATTTTTGGGGAGCCATTTTTGGGGAGCCATTTTGGGACCCATTTTTTGGCATCGTGAAATATAGTTGGGGATCCTGATTATATTTTTAAAAATACCGATATGGCTTGGTTATATCTATGTGCACATCCATAACAATATGCATATGGAACTTCAGAATCTGTATAAATCTAAAAAGACTGAATGAATCAATGGTTAGAGAAAAATTAATGTTATGTTCATTTGAGGATTTTCCCCCCAAAGATTTTTCCCCCACCTGCATTTTTTAAAAAAATTAATTCCATGGATTTTGGCAAATTCAACAAGCAAAATGGTGCACCAAGCATTCATAACACCGTTTTGAAGATCCTGTTTTTAATGGTTGCCATTTTGGATCTGCAATGCCTCTGAGATCACTTCCCCACCCCCAAAAAAGATTAAGCTACTAAAGAATATCAAGAATCATTCTGCCTACTGCACAGATACAAAAGTCTGTGCAAGGTGAGGAAACGAAACTCCACTACCACAGCTGCTGTGCAGCTGCAAAGATAATTGGCAGTAGGGATGCTTGAACATCTGCCAATTTGTCTCTGTTCCCATTTGTTAGTGGTGACCAGACAGCCAATTAAACCAGACAGATGACATTCAACTCTATCTTGTGCTATGAACCCATCCCAGGAAGTTTGTGGAAACTATAAACAGGTGTCTGGAGGGCTAACAAACTTTAATTTAAATTTAATTCAATTTAATTCCAGAAAAAACAGAGATACTTCTGGTATGTGTGGGGAAGGTTTGACCCAGGAAATGATTATTTTCTGTTATGGTTGGGGTTGCACTGCCCCCTTAAGGAACAGGTTTGTACCTGGGGGTGCTGCTGGATCTGGGCCTCCTGTTGGATAAACAGGTGGCAGCGGTGACCAGGGGTGACTGAAACATTCTAGGACTGTTCTACCAGAGATGGGCTGAGCTTGGAGCCCAAGAACAGTAGCCCACCAGGACTCTGGAAGTAACCAGTCAAGAAGTAATGTTATGTAAATAGCCTATCGTTGGGAGTGGGGTGTATTTGGGTATGGCAATTGCATACTATTTAAACAGGGCTGCAGCCCTGGAGTTCAGTGCTTGTGCCTGCTGAAATCACTAATAAAGTAGAGCTGATCACTAGACTTGGGGTCTGCCCATCCATGGAACCCACTATTTAACAGGTACCGAATGCAGCAGCCAAAATTAGGGGGCATTGTAGGAACCATATCACTCCAGTCTTGTGCCATCTTCACTGGCTCCCAATCTATTTCCATACCCCTTTCAACCTGCTGGTGTTGATCTTTAAGGTCCTATGTGGTTGGGGACTTGCATACCTTAAGGACTGCCTTCTCCCATATGAATCTACCCATCCACTCCAGTTGTATTTGGAGGCCATGCTTTGGGTGCCTTTGCCATCTGAGGCTAGGTGGGTGGCAGCCTGAAAATGGCCTTCTCAGTTGTGGTGCTAAAAGAAATGTTTGTCAGTATCTCTTTATCAATGTCTTCTACCAACAGGTGAAGACTTTTCCTGTTTGGCATACCCCCAATAACTATTAGTGGCTTCCTTCCTGGTTTTGGTGCTATGTCTGTTTATATATATTTTATTGTATTTTTTTTAAAAAAATAATTTTATTATAAAAATATACAAAAAGATTCACAAGAATATATAAAATGATGAAGAAGTCAACAAGAATTGACAATACCATCATATTTCATTAAACAGTACAAAAAGGTACCATTACCTATTACACTTACAAGCTGTCTGAAGCATAAAACAAAATCTCTTACTAGGCATTATGAGAACTGTAGATCTGGCTAGGAAAGAGAAGTGCTGCTTATTATTTCTTTGAATTGCCACATTTACCCATTACAGGTGTCGGGGAAATCAGAATGATCATCTCCCTCATATATAAAAGCCGAATGGTGGTGGCACTTCTCTAGAACATTCCACGCACTCC
>NW_015163214.1:68793-88476 GCF_001447785.1 Gekko japonicus | reverse complement strand
TGGTTTATATACTCTGCACATGCTTTGTTCCTGTGGATTGTAACCTGTGTAATTCCCTCCTGCTTGATGTATTGTTTATTACCCCTCGCTTAGCAACCCAGATGCATGCTCAAACGTAGAGCTTGTTAGGGAACCATGCAACATTCAAGGCCGAGCAGGTGTGAGACAAGGAGGGCAACAGCTTTTTGTTTTAGTTAGCAGAGCCTGAGAAAAGCTCAGTAACGATAACTGAAGCGTTTTGGTTCTCAGCAGTTTGGCGCTTTGAATCCCCAAGCGGGAAATAGACTCATTGGCTTAGCAGCGTTTTGAAATCCGTTTATATCTCTTGCTATGAGCCTTCCATGTTATTCTAAACAGAAACCTTTCTAGTGACTCATTGATTCAATAAAATCCTGTTTTCTACAAGAATGAATACGCTGTTTTGATGGGACCTTGACACATAGACTCCACCTTCCAAACCAACCATTCCCTTCTGGGGAACCATCGTTGCCAATTTCCACTGTTCTTTAGGTAGCAGAGATCAGTTCCTCTGGAGAAAATGGTGGACTCAGTGTCATGATACCCTGCTGAGGTTGCCACAGCAAATTGACACTGAGTGTCCAAGGCCAGGGCACCCACCCAGAGCCTCTTTCTAGAGCTCGTTGTATTTATTTCCACAACGGGCCTTTTTCCTAGTAAATAGATAAATTTACGAACTAGACTCTAGCTAACCACATTTGAGGAAAGCAAACTGCAACAATGACAAATTCTTCTCCCAGTATCAATTAGAAAGTAATGTATGTTTGGTTAATGAAGACATTCACAAGGAATGGGATTAAACTACAGAAACTTAGAACACCCTTCTTAGCCATCTATGTATGGTAATCTACTTTGTGCAGCTTATTCATTGCAGGGGGTGTTTTTGTATTATCGCGTGTGTGTATTATTTTAAATGTTTTTAATACTGAAATGTTTTAATATTTGATGTTCACTGCTTTAGGGACCCTATTTAGTTGGAAAGGTGGCATAGAAATGTTTTAAATAAATAAACATAAATAATCAATAGCCTGTTCACAACCTGTTTGTGCCTATTTGCAGGAAAAGGCTACTTGCAGTCATCAGAAACCAGTTTGTCAGCTTCTGATCTCCTGCTGGGGGAAATTTCTTCTGCACCTAACAAAGTTTTTTCAGGAAAGGAGGGATCAGAATCTGAACCCCAGCTCATCAACTGCAGGTTGGATTCTTTTGATCTCCTAACTTTGCTACCTCCCGTATTTGTTGATATGCAGCAAAACCTGAAGGGAGGGGATGATCAGAAGGCCTACTGATTTCTCTTCTCTTCTCCACATCCCAAACTGTTGGCTAGCTGCACAGAAAAGGAGACAAAGGAACTCTTTCTCCTCTCCCTATTGCAATGCAGAGATTAAAAAACATTGCTTCTATTCCTGACCATCTTGGGCAGGAGGGGGAGATAAATTCTTTCTTCTCTCCCTTTTCCAACTTCACTATGGAGCTTTTTTTGCTGAGAAAGTGACCACCTAATCAGCATGCGAATGGGCTTCTGAATACAATCTGAACATATCCTTAATTGTCTCATGGTCTGATAATGACTGTCAGACAAAGTAAATTCATCTGCTGGACAGGTTCACTGAGAAATTTGCAGCAACCCTAATTGGCAGCTGTTCAAGGAAGACGACAGACAGACGAACAGTTTTTATGGGTATGATCACACGTAGAATTAGCCGCGCCATACACACAAATGCCAGGCAGATTTTAAGGGCGTGATCAGATGCCAACATCTGCCAAGGGTCCCGCTCCCGTCGGCAACCCATTTTGCTCCGCTGCAGAAGCAGAGTAAAAAGACACCAGGGAAAACACAGTAGCAAATGGGTTTGCTACAGGCCAGGAACAAACTTTCCCCAGTGTGATCGCGCCAGTGTGCTTCCATGGTGTTGGAATGCTCTGATCGGGCCATCTCGACTCCATGGCGTGTTCCCCCCCCCCCCGTTTGGTATGCACATCATCGCACACTGCATAGGGAGCACTCTGTGCAGAGACGTGAATCATCGATCCCTCATTGAAATGCACCGGAAATACGCTGCCAAAAAAACCCCTCCGACTCACCCGCGGTTGCATCTGATCACGCAGTCACCCCCACAGCTCCCAGGGACTGTGTGATCACGCAAATGTGGGTCAAATTCCTTGGGAGCGACAACCCCCACTCCCCCCCCCCGCATTATCTCGTGCATGTGAACGCTGCCAATATTTGGCTCACACCTGGATGAGGTCTGCTTGCTTACTGAAGTGTTTACCATAAAGTCCATATTATCATTTATTTTAGTACCATCAAGTCACAACTGATTTATGGCAACCCGGTAAGGTTTTCAAGGCAACAAATGAACACAGGCCCCGGTCACACTGGCCGGATATCACGGGGAGAAGGCATGGCTGTTTGCCCCGGGGCAAAATAATGTGCGGTTGCGCGATCAGACATCCTGTGGAGGTTCCGTGGAGGTCCCGTGGAGGTCCTGTGGGTAGGGGGGAGGTGCCGATCACAGGACAGAAGCGGCGTGGTGCGGCAAATGGTTTTGTTGTTGTTTTTGTACACCAAAGTATGCGCATGCTCCGTTGGGTGCTTGTGCGCATCCATGGAGACTTGGAAGAAAAAAACCTTTTTGCAAGGGGACATGGACGGGTGCCGAATGCCACCGGAAACGCGATCAGACGCCTGCCCTTGCCCCGCGGTTACCGGAAACTAGTACCTCGGAGGTACTAGTTTTTTACCCCGCATCTTCGGCGGGAAGCCTCGGGTGAGCTATGGGAGCGCTACACTTTCCAGATGTGGCGGTGAGATTGCGCCCAGAAAATCCACCTATCTTCCATCTCTCTAGCGTGGCTAATGTTCCGTGTGACCACAGCCACAGGTGGTTTGCCATTGCCTACCTCTGTGTAACAATCCTGGACTTCATTGGTGGTCTCCCATCCAAACACTAACCAGGGTCCACACTGCTTCTGAGATCTGATAAGATCGGGCTAGTCTGGGCTATCCAGCTCAGTGTGACTTGTTTTAGACATCACCCATAAATGCCAACGACCTACAAAATGACATGAACAGATTATACACTGTGTGGTGGCCAGCCACCAGTAAAAACATGAACCATAAAGTGGTTTGTTCGCCAAAACTACTCTCCAGAGTCTTGAAAAGATGTTATCAGCATGAGATTCCATTTTAGCAAGCCTGAAAGAAGTTTCATTGACACTTAAAGGAAATGCTGACTCACTATGAGGTGACAAGGAAGTTGTAAAACCCCTCTGTATAAAGGCTTGTCTTGTGACTCCATATCACCCCCCCAAAAAAAATCAGGAAAAACAGGATGACCAGTGTTCATGAGCCATCTTTCAGAATTAAGTAACCAAAGCAGAGTGATCTCCTGTGCCTGAAGGGAACTAGTCCATGCATCACTCCCAGTGAGGTAATCCTAATCCTGGTTCTTGTTTGAAGAGATGAGGAAATATTCCAATCCCATACATGCAGATTGCTCTCAAGAAAATTTACGTGATTATGGGATTTTCAAAGAACATTAACATTTACTGCAACAAAAAGATTTACAATAGCAGAGAGTCCTTTAAGATATAAGAACCTGCAGGTGGAGAGGGAGCATGACAAGAAGGGAAACAAGACTAACATCCTGTTGGCCTTCAACAGTATAGAGCATACTTTACCATCTGCCCCCTCCCAAGCTCAAATGGGGAAAAAGCACTCCCTGTGTTAGTGTTTACTTTCATACAACTGTTCATGTGCCTTTTGAAGAGTTCTACTGCCACTTGAACAAAAAGCCAATGAATGTAGAATTAAAAAGATCCTGCAAACAGTAAGCTAGGTATTTTTTATACCAAACTGTCCTCCACCAACATGCAGCGACATCTGGGCTTCAGAAATAACTCTCCTGCTTCAGATCAGGCAACGTATGACCTACCTCTTGCCTCTTCTCTGCTCCTGCCTGCTTGGTTCCTCTCTCTACCTCACTGCCTGGTCACTGGTACTCTCCTCCCTAAAGCCTTGCCCTGTCCAGTCACATTCCCTTCCTTTGACTCTGTCTCAGTGACAGCTGCTCTTTCCCTCTTCCTTGGCACCTTTTAAAAGCCTTTCCCCCTGCTGCTCTCTTTCCTACTTTCTGCTGGTTTTATTCCATCATCCCCAACCCCCTTTACACACCCTTGGCTCACACTTATTCCCACCATCACTGTTTCACCCAATAACTTTCTGAGGGCACCCCCAATCCTCTAGTTTCCTCCCTCCTTTCCCTCCTGTAACCCAGCCATTTTCACTCTGCTTGGAGACACTTTTTCATGCAACTTTAAAAGGGCAGTCTTGACTATGCTAATTGTGGGGTGGTTTGTTAACTGGACATAACTATCCGTCACCTCATAAATGGTTTTATTTTTAATTGAGTTAAAATTGCCTCTTGCCTTTCTTTATCCCTTTGTAGCCAATAAAAGTGAACATGAATTTAGGATAGCCTCTTCACTTTTTCCTAATATGTGCCTCAAAACATGTTTGTGTATAGGCAGACCTGAAGATCTTAGGGTTAAGGTTGATTTGGGAAGGCACCCACATGTGTACTCCATTTTTCCATATGTAGCTTTCATGTAGGAGAAATGTTGTTGTTGTTCAGTTGTACAGTTGAGTCCAACTCTTCGCAACCCCATGGACCACATCATGCCAGGCCCTCCTGTCCTCCATCGTCCTCTGGATTTTGTGTAACTTCATGTTCATTGCATCGATAACACTGTCTAACCATCTCATTCTTCCCCCTCCCCTTCTTCTTTTACCTTCAGTCTTTCCCAGAATCAGGGTCTCCTCCAGTGAGTGCTCCCTTCTTATTTGGTGGCCAAAATATTTGAGCCTCAGCTTCAGTATCTAACCTTCCAGAGAACAGTCAGGGTTGATTTCTTTTAGGATTGACTGATTTGATCTCCTTGCAGTCCAAGGGACTCTCAGGAGTCTTCTCCAGCACCATAATTTGAAAGCATCTATTCTTTGGCGCTCTTCCTTCATTATGGTCCAACTCTCTCAGCCATATGTTACTACCGGGAATATCATTGCTTTGAGCCTGCTACGGCTGACAAATAAAGAAATAAATAAGACCATATGGACTTTTGTTGGCAGGGTAATGTCTCTACTTTTTATTATGCTGTCTAGGTTTGCCATCGCTTTCCTCCCAAGGAGCAGGCATCTTAATTTTGTGGCTTCAGTCACCATCTGCAATGATCTTGGATATGAAGAACGTGAATTCTGTCACTGCTTCCACAACTTCTCCTTCTATTTACCAAGGAAGGGCTGGATGCCATGATCTTAGTTTTTTTGATGCTGAGTTTCAAGCCAACTTTTGTGCTCTCCTCTTTCACTCTTACCAAGAGGCTCTTTAGGACCTCTTCACTTTCTGCCATTAGAGTGATATCATCTGCATATCTGAGGTTGTTGATGTTTTCCCCAGCAATCTTAATTCCAGGCTGGCATTTCACATGATGACTCTGCATATAAATTAAATAAGCAGGTGAAAATATACATCCTTGTCATATTCCTTTTCCTATGCTAAACCAATCAGTTGTCCCATATCCGGTTCTAACTGTTGCTTCTTGATCCTTATACAGTGGCACTGGTTATGCTAGGCACATTGCATTGTTCTGCTGGGCTTGCAAAAATGCCTCCCACCTTCAGTTTCTACTGCAGAGATTATCTGGGACTTGGATTTTGTGTTGTTTTTTGCTGTTTTTTCCTCCATTAGAAGCAATGGAGGATGAAGGACTGTAAGTTGGACCCTATAAATCCTATCATCACCAGACTTTGAGGGCAGATATAGTGGAGTCAGCCAGAGATCTCCTGTGAGTGTGGTGTCTCTAGCTTGCACAGGTTTGGTGTCTTTTCAATCCTGGCCCCAACCTGGTGGAACTCTCTGCCAAATTCCATCAGGGCTCTGGGTGCTGAGGAAGGGCACCATCATGGGTGCTGAGGAAGGGCCATTGCCAGCTCCAGCTGAACCCACAGCTGGCCCCTCTGAAGCTGCAGAGATCGGCAATTTACCATCACCGCCTGCACTGGCACCTGGCTCAGAGACAGCTGACGAGCAGCAGATACAGATGGACAGCAATGTTCCCTCTAAGCTGTGGAGTCTTGTGAGCAAAAATTCTACTTTGTGAGCTGCTGCCATTAAAGTTGTAAGCCTGAGATTTGGCCACTGCATATATTAGTTTGCTCTGGAGTCATCCTTCCTGAGCCAAGACAAAAATGTGTGAGCCGGAGGCTAAAAAACTGTGAGCTAGTTCACACTAACTCAGCTTCGAGGGAACACTGATGGACAGCCCTCCCGATTTGCCCCCAAGAGTTGCTCGCTTGTGAGACAGACTCCGGCAAGACTTAGCAGCAAGAAGACGCTCAGCTCAGCTGCAAAGCAGATGAGCTGTCAGTCCTGAGTATTAATAAACGCTTGGCTGCCTGTGCCGCTGTGCTAATTGGAAACAGCAGCAGAGAGCTATTTAGCTTCAGGCTAAGCTGGCTCCGTTGTGGACACAAACTTGTCATTACTCCGTGACACCTTGCTGCCCTCCACCCTGAAAATTTCGGCGGGGGCTGAAGCCCCACCGCCCCCACGAAGATTACGCCTATGCTTCTGACCCTGGCTTGATCGACGCTGCTCCTGGTTTGTGATTTGGACTGTTGCTCTTGGCTCCTGCTAACTTCCTCCAGCTTCTGACCTTGGCTTGAATGACCTTGCTTCTGGCTTGCACTCTGGACTTTCACTCTCAGTTCCTGCTTCACCCATTTTGGCTCCAGACCCTGGACTGAACTTGGACTTCCCTCTGCCTGCACTCCAAACCTTAACACTCTGCAGGATCTGATGCAATTCCACAGAGCCTGCAAGGCAGAGATGTCCTGCCAGGCTTTTGGCTGAGGACAGCGATGTTTCCATCATGGCTGGCACCCTTCCTGTTCTGTTGTTTACATCTATTTTGCCCTCTTTCCCCCTGTCCATGAAGTAGCCAGCAGTGGCAGTTGGAATGAGGATTGGTTATTCGCCATCTGATTGTCTTTAATGTTCTACTAATGTTTTAACTGTTTTTATCTTGTTTTATCTGCGTGTTGTACATCGCCCAGAGTCCTGCAGAAGCAGAGACTGGCTGATTCATAAATACAATTAATCATCATCATCATTTCCCTGTTTGTGACTGGTGAAAAGGCCATGAGACAAACTGGTGGGTATTTGAGCACTGCTTTTTTTAATCTTGGCTGCACATAGTTAAGGGTTTAAAATAACCGAGGAATATGTAAGGGGGAGCTTTAAGTTTTACAATTTCAACTAAAGATGGTGTAGTGTCAGGAACTGAAACAGTCAGTACTGTTTCAAGTGGAGTTTAGCAATGAAGCTCAGTTCATCATCCATATTTACTCCTTCTCTAGAATATCCTGACAGCAGCAGAAGAATATGGGGTGGGGGACATCAATGCAGAAGTTAAGTTTAGAAGAAGTCACCTGTGCATGATTTAGGTATGCAGATCCAAAAGAACTTGTGCAACTAGTTTTGTATACCAGATGGGCTTTGGACTACTTTCTCTAATGGTGCCTTCCCATGCCACACTGCAACTACTTGAAATGAAGGGAATTTCAAAAGTAGTTTGTGAAATGTTGTCAAGTCAATAATCCCATAGTGAATGCACAAGCCCAGCAAGCATGTCTAAATGCAATTGAAGTCCTAGTCATAGTTCCTGTCCCTGAATAATGTATAATGGAAACTTGCAAGCTCTGCATGTACCTTTCTAATGAATAACATGAATAAAGTTAAATGTTTATCATTGAGGGTTAGTGGTTCCTGTGAAAATATGCAAGAGATTTCAAAAACCCGCGATCTGCAGCAAATACTAGCTTCTTCAGACATTTCTTAAGGGAGTGGTGGCGCAGGCGGGAAAAGCCTGCAAGGTAATCTATCACCGAACAGCTTTAATGGCTGTTCGAGTCCCACCGTGGCTGGGGTGAGCTCCCAAACCTTGTCCCAGCTCCTGCCCACCCAGCGGTTCAAAAGCCCTTAAGGCAATTAGATAAATGGGTACCCACTCTAGGAAGTGGGGGGGCACCCTACCTCCAATGTACTGGAGTGCAGCAGGTGGCGGCTGAACGGTGGCAGCAAAAACGGCGAGCAGCAATCCGGCTGGGAAATATGGCGGCGGGCCGGCAACAGATAGCAAGCGACTCAAGTGGCGACTGGTCCAGATGACGTGGAGGCGTGGTGATGTAAGCACAATCGGAGCCTGTGGGATGGAGACCTACAGCTGCAACATCGCACAGCCGCATCGTAAAGGACCATCCCAAGGAGCCGATGCAAGAGTGAAAGACCTCCGCCGAAGGACGCCACCGCCTAACACAGCTGAACCCGCCACAGAAGAACAACTGAAGAAGACCATTGCTTGCCTGGGTGCCTGGTAAGGCACTCACCCCTCCCCATGTATCTGTGGCCCTAGCTAGGTAAATAAAAAGGTCTATGTAAACTGCTCCGGGAAGGAGCGGTATAGAAATCTAATGTGTATGTGTATGTATGCAGAATTCAGAAGACAGAGAGGGAGAGAGATAATTGCACCAAGTTGAAAGGTGAGTTTTTATTTCTGTTCCTAGTATCCTGCTTAATATAGTAAATGAGGGTGTTATCACCTTATTCTCATATGAGGCAATTCAGAGGCTGTTAATGCCATATCTGGCTTATATCACTATAATTTGCAGGGGGAGGGGGTCACAAGATAAAATGTCTCCCACAAACATTCCTACACCTTTGAAACCAGCATGAAGGGAACCTTCCTCCTAGATATCTAGTTGTAGAGATATGCAGAGATTTGGGAGAGCAGTGTGTACAAAGAAGTACTAGATTTAAAGAGCCCTCCATCTGTTCGACGGGCCATCAACTGAACCCCTTTAAATCAGGCAGGAGGGGAGGGAAAGGGGTGGCTGGGCAGGTGGTCACTCTTGGGGGCAGGGCTTGGGATGGAGCTTTTGAGATGATGTCTTGTGGACACAATTCACCAATTGGAAGCACAAGACATCATCTCAAAAATTACAAAGCCCACTTCTTGAGTCAGTAGCGTAGTGATCACACAAAAGAAAAATGGTTCAGTATGGATTTGTCTTGATCCACGTGATCTTAATGAGACAGTGTTGAGGCAACATTTCTGTATTCCCACTGTTGAAGATGTCAGAAAAAACGTGGCTGGGAAGAAGCTGTTTACCATCCTAGATGAAAAGGATGGCTATTGGCAGGTAAAACTGGACAAAGAATCAGCAGAAGTGTGTACCTTAAACACCCCATGGGGAAGATAGCACTTTAACAAACTCTCTTTTGGTATTCTGTCAGCATATAAAGTATTTCAACAGAAAAATGATGAATGCTTTGGTAATATCCAAGGTGTCATTTTTATTGCAGATGACAAAATCTTTGCAGCAGCAAAGAGGAACATGAGACCATTTTAAAGCATGTTCTTCAGAGAGCACAACAAAAGGGTGTAGAGTTCAACAAAGATAAGATACAGTTCCTGGTAGAAGAGGTCAAGTATATGAGCCATGTGTTTTCTAAAGATGGCATCAGGACAGCAGGAAGCCATAAACAGTCTCAAATAAGCCATCACGACTGCTACAATATTCTGATACTTTGATCCAGGAGAAAAATTGGAGATACAAGTAGATGTGTCTAAAAATGGATTGGGAGCATGCCTGTTTCAACAGAAGCAATCTATTGTTTATGCTTCAAGAGCAGTGACACAGGTCAAGCAAAATATGCACAAATCGAAAAGGAACTTCTAGCAATTCTTTTTGCCATGACTAAATTCCACTAGTACGTGTTTGGTGCCCAAGTGATAGTCCAGTCAGACCACAAACCCCTGGAAGCAATTTTTGCCAAGCCTATTGGAAAGGCTTCAGCACAACTACAAAAAATGCTGTTGCAAAAATATGACATCCGGATTGCTTACACTAAGGGTGAAGACATGCTGGTGGAAGACACCCTTTCCAGAGCTACTACGCTCCCTCTGCCCTCTACACCTGATTCCATTTATGAGGACAAAGGAATTTACAGCTTGGCAGATACTGAAGTACTTGGTGATTCCTTGCTAAAGTAACTGCAAGACCACACAAGGACAGACCATGAATTACAGGCTCTCAAACCCCTGCATCTTCATGGATGGCCACATCAGCAAAAGCAAGTTAAACCAGATCTTTGACCTTATTGGCCTCTTAGGGATCAAATCAGGATTGAAAATGACTTACTCATGATTGGCCCTAAAATATTGATTCCCCAAGGTGCATAGTCTCACATGCTAGCCCTGCTTCACTCTCCCCATCAAGGTATGCAGAGATCAAAAGCACAGGCTCTTCAAATCATGTACTGGCCTAACATGAATGCTCACATAGAGCAATAGGTTGAACATTGTGCGCCATGTCAGGAATCTGCAGGGAGCCAATGATCTCCCATGAGATCCCAGAATTGCCCTGGTTCAAGTTGGCAACTGACAGTTTTGACCTTTAATGGCCAGTCCTAACTTACAGATGTTGACTATTATTCCAAATACTCTGCGGCTCTGCTGCTACCTGACAAGACAGCTGGCATGGTTGTGGCCAAGATGAAAGCACTGTTCACTCACCATGGTAGTCCTAAAAAGCTCATTTGTGACCATGCCCCATTTACGAGTTCAGTGATGAAACAATTTGCATCTGAATGGGGTATCTCTATCACTCCAGTCCTGGCTATCCCTAGTCCAGTGTCAGGCTGAACGCACATGTTCAAGAAAGCTTTACTAGATGGTTCAGTTCTTCATTTGGCCTTACTTGAGGAACACGCCTGTTTCAGGTCTAGAATATGCCCCCACACCAGTGCCGGATTTATGCATAAGCTAAATAAGCTACAGCTTAGGGCCTCGCAATCTGCTGGGGCCTCAAATAAAAACACAATATAAAAATGATTTCAAATATTAAAAAGGCGTATATATTTTAAATTTTTCTGAGACCAGCTGATGTAATTTAAAACAGTAGGGGGCCTCTGGGTTTTGTATAGCTTAGGGCCTCAGCAAGTCTAAATCCGGCCCTGCCCCACACAGCTCTTTATGGGAAGGCTTTTATGCAGCAATCTACCAGCTACATCAGCAGCTTTAACACCCAGACTGCCATCTGTAGTTCCGCAGAAGTTGCAGGCCCTTCAGTGTTGACAAAAGACCTGCTATGATACAGGCCATGTCCCTTCCACCCCTGCAAGAGGGGGTGAGGGTATGGATGCAGACACATACAGGATGGGTACCAGCATCAGTTACAGGAAGCATAGAAGACATTTGAGAAAAGATCGTTCCTCTGCACCTCCAGAATCTCCTTGCAATCCAAGGGACTCTCAAGAGTCTTCTCCATCACCATAATTCAAAAAAAGCTGTTCTTCGGCGCTCATCCTTCCTTATAGTCCAACTCTCACAGCCATACATTACTACTGGGAATACCATTGCTTTGACCATACGGACTTTTGTTGGCAGGGTGATGTCTCTACTTTTTATTATGCTTTCTAGGTTTGCCATAGCTTTCCTCCCAAGAAGCAGGCATCTTTTAATTTCATGGCTGCAGTCACCATCTTCAGTGATCTTGGATCCCAGGAACGTGAGTTCTGTCACTGCTTCCCTGACTTCCCCTTCTATTTGCCAAGGAGTGATGGAGCTAGATGCCATGAACTTAGTTTTTTTATGTTGAGTTTCAAGCCAAGGGGAAGAGCTTAGACCCCTCAAGAGTGACTGGAAAGCTATAATATCTAAAGAGAAAACCTAGAGATCTGAAGGGAGAAACCTAGAAGCACTAAGACAAAGCTATCCTCTAAGAAACGGTATTTAAGATTCTGTGTACCAGCTGAAATATATAATAAGCAAAATCCGGTTCCAGGGCTGCCGGCCCTCATGGCCATGCTGCTCAGGGGTCACCTTTGCCTCCCTGGAGGAGAAGAGGGCAATGTGATGCGGCAATCACCACTTCATGGGTTGGACGGGAGGCAGGGCCAGAGCTTTCCTGAGCCAGCCCCTGCTTTCCCCCTTCAGTTTGCGCGCATTCGCTTGGCCCACCCTCCTACCCCACTAGCAGTATGGGCTTTGGCTGGTCATTCTTTTGGGGGCCAGGTAGGAATTTTTTGCCCCTTCCCAGATTGGCCCACGGGTGTTTTCGCCTACCTTGTACTGCAGTTGGGTTTTTTGGGGAAATTGGCTTGGGTGTGGCTGGAGATAAATAGGCCGGTCATTTTAGTTGTCAGGATGTCATTCAAATAGGTTGTGGCACAGTGACCACCAGCTTATAACCCCATGTGGGGCTTAGGGGTCTTGCCAGTACAGTCGTTGGGCCCTACAGCCTGGGGTGGGGAAAGCAGACTGCCTGGTGATTGCCTGGTATCGTCTTCCCTTTGAGCCTTGAGGCTTGGGGGTTCGGGATGCCCTGGCAATTATCCGATTGCCGTGCTGACTGGATGCAAGCCATACTCCTTTGGCTACCATCCAGGGCTGGTTGGCTCACCCTAGTCCAATATGGCGGGGGAGGGGTCTCGACCCTAGCCTTGCCATGCCGCAACCTGCCCTGCCCTTGCCGTTTTGTTGTTTGCGCCTTGCTTGTTAGTAAAGTTAATAAAGTGGCCCGAAGTGGCCTGTTCAGTACTCAAAATGCTTGTCTGTCTCTTCTTCCGGATTGGGGGGCAAAAACCCTTCTCACGGGAAAGAATTTGAAACCCAGAAATTAAGCTACAACAACACTTTTGTATGTTCAAAAACCTTGATTCTGTATATATTAGAAGGTTTTGCCTCATCAACCTCTGTACCTTGAATCCTCATATTTATACATTCACTGCCTGTTTATTAAAAACTTTATTCTGTTTTGAAAGTTGATTTTGCCTCAGGGTTTTTTTTTTTAAAAAGACAGTTCCTGTAGTTCCTCTAGTTCCTATGCTGAATCATAAGCCTAAACTAATATCTGTAACAGTGTGGGTAATTTAAAGATTATAAAATAAAGAAGAAGTACACACAACTGAAGGGTAACTCAGTCACTGAGGGGAACTAAAAATATTTTGGGTGGGAAAATCTAACTGGTAGCGAAGAATTGGTTGGGCCTGTCATAACCTGAGAATGGGTGACTGAGTGAGTACTCTAACGTGGGTACCCACAGCCAAAGGGGGACATTACAATAACACCTGTTGCTCTTTATGCTGAGTCACTGGCCTTTTTCCTGCAAGTATGCTATTTAGACTTGGGCTAGTACCTGGGTTTCAAGGAGAAGGATGGTTTGGAAGCAGTGGGAAGCCTCTGAGCTTGTTAGCCAGAGTAAAAACACCTGCTGCTCTTTAACCATCTCTACTGAGTCACTGGTGTTTGGGGGGGGGGTTGTTTTGGCAGCTATGCTGTTTAGACCAGGGGCATGAGCCTCAGGTGTCTGGAAGATCCAGTACCCTGGCTGTAACAGGAAAAAGTGTTGAACCGGCACTGCTAGCCCCCCATCTGGTTGTACCAAGGCAAGGAGAGCTACCCAAAGGGAAGACTGGGATCTTTGGCCTCTTGTACTGGGAGGAAGGAGGGTGAAGGTCTGCCACTTTTGTTTTGTTTATTGTTTAACCAGGTGAGAGCTGGCTTTTGTGTGTGTTACTGAGGTGAGAGGTGAGTCTGGATTTGTACTAGCTTTATGTTTTATGACTGTACTAGGAAAAAGGCTTGTTGTGGAAATAAATACAACAGCCTCTAGAAAGAGGCTCTGGGCGGGTGCCCCGGCCTTGGACACTCAGTGTCAATTTGCTGTGGCGACCTCAGCAGGGTATCATGACACTGAGTCCACCATTTTCTCCAGAGGAACTGATCTCTGCTACCTAAAGAACAGTTGTAATTTTGAGTGATCTCCAGCCCTCACCTGGAAATTGGCAACGATGGTTCTCCAGAAGGGAATGGTTGGTTTGGAAGGTGGAGTCTATGGCTTTGTACCTGTCCGAGGTCCCACGCATCCTGAAACCTCACCCTCTCTAGGCTCCATCCCTCACATCTCCAGGAATTTCCCACCTGGAGTTGGCAACCCTATCTCCTTCCCAGCCAATCATCAACCTACCTTTATTTCCCCCTCACTCTTCAGCTTTCCACCCCCCACACACCTGCATCCTCTCCCATGCTCTGAAGCCCTGACTGCTACGTCATATTGGCTGTCATACGGGGGCCACCTCAGCAGCATATAAGGATACAGAGCCCACCATTTTCTCCAGGGGAACTGATCTCTGCCATCTGGAAAGCAGTTGTAATTCTGAGTGATCTCCAGCCCTCACCTGGAGATTGAACACATTTTACCTCAGAACAGCAAACTGTTTAGAATGTTAGAGGCAAAAGCCAATCAAGTTGCATATGCAAACGACCTCTGTGTTCCGAGGTAGAGGCCAATGAGGCTGCATATGCAAATAACCTCTGTGTTCTGACTGGCTATGGGGGGCAGAGGATTAGCAAAATGTTTGGAATGTTGGAAGCAGGACTCAGGCAAAGCAGCCAGTGGATAGGGAGACCCTCTGAATGACAGATCAGAGAGCGAACTGATTTTGGAGCATGTGGAATGTTCTAGAGAAGTGCCACCACCATTCAGCTTTTATTTATAAAGGAGATGCTTACAGCTGCATGGTGCTGGCTGTATGCTTACAGCTGCCAAAAAGTAAATGCAAAAGAAACAGTAGCATAATAATTTATTAGAACCAAAATAAAATATCACAATGTAATGAGCAAGCTTTCAAATTCATTAGAACAATATCTCAAGCTGAATGTTATGCAAAACAAAAAGAACAAAAAAGAACAGCTCAGTTATTATCAGGAGCTAGGTGGATGTATGCATATTACTCCCATTTTGCAACCCACTCCTTTGGGTGTCTGTTAGTTACTGGGCTCAATTCAGTGGCTGTCACATGCAAAGTCCTTCATAGCCTCAGTCCATTATATATGCAGGACCACCTCTCCTCCTATGCTTCACCATGACAGCCTTGCTCATCGGAGCAGGGCCTTCTGCAGATACCACCTTGCAAATGGGCATAATCAGTAACCACCCATATGTGCATTCTCTGTTGTAGCCTCCACCTTATAGAATGGCCTGCCTGATGAGATTAGGAAGGCTCCCACCCTCCTGCCTTCCCACAAACTATGCAAAACTGAATTATTCAAAGGATTTTTCTACATAGGTAATAGGGCTGTACGGTAATGAAACAGTTCAGGAAAATGCTTTGGTAAAGGGATAGGTGCTATGGACTATACTACTGCATATTCTCTCTGTTGCTACGTGTGCTCCTACTAGGTAATGTCTACATTGCATAACATGTCACATTTAAATGCTTCTGCTTTGTTTTGGGTTTGTTTCAGTTCTCTTTCAGATTTGATTTTGGATTTCTGCAAACCCTGTCGCACTGTTTATTGGATGGCCTTTCCTGTTGACTGTATTTGACTTATACTATGTAATCTGCCTTGAACCTCAATGAGAAAGGTGGACTATAAATGATATAAATAAATAAATAAAAATGGGGGATTATGGTTGGGCATAATTGCTAGAAACATCCCAGTTATCGGTTTGTTCTAACCTGTTTCGTAGTTCTTTATATGTATATTTATACATATTTATAATAAAATGAAATATTGCTGACTACTACAAAATTTTAATAATGATAATATCTGCTTTGTATTACTAACAGTAGCTCTTTTCAGATTTCAGTTTTGGTGCACCAACTACATGTAATGGGAGCAAGTGCTGCCCCCATAGCCTCTTCCCTTTTACTGCCCCACCTTTATCTGCAGCTCTGTCTTCAGCTTTCCCTCCCCTTGGTTGTCTCTATACAGGAAAACTATGGCCCAGTTGCATGGTGCCAGCCACCAGGCCCAGTTGTGTGTTGGGAAATCTGCAAGGACTTGGGGGGCACCTTACTTTCTCCCGGATCCCCCCTCCCCACATATTTCCTTTCCTCCCACCTTCCTCTGCTTCCCTCTTTCCTTTCCACCCTCCAAACAACTTACCTTTTATCTGCCCCCCCTTCAGCTATATTTTTTATTTACTTCATCTATACTGTGCCTTTGTCTACAATAGGGACCCAAAGCAGCTTATGTCATTCTCCTCTCCTCCATTTTATCCTCAAAACAACCGTGAGGTAGGTTGAGCTGAGAATGTGTAACTGGCCCAGGGTCACCCAGGGAGCTTCCATGGAAGAATCGGGATTTGAACCAGAGCCTCCCAGATCCTAGTCTGTCGTGCTAACTACTGTACCACACTGCCTCTCTGTTTTCCCTCTTTCACTCCCCCTGGCATCCTCCCCCTCAGAAAAATCTGCCCCAGTTGCAAAGTTATCTGGTGACAAGTCATTTGTGTGATTTGTGTGGTGGCGCCTGCAGTGCCCAGGGAAGTTGTGTGTCGAGTTTTCTGGTAGCCACACCTAGATGAGTTGCATAATTGCATCGTAGCAAATTGAGGCAATGATGCTATTGTGAGGCCAGATTGCAGAAGGCTTTCATTTATTTCCCTCTGAACTGCATGGGGAAACCAAAGTGTGTAGAAATGCTTTTTTTCCCCCTTTGGAGGTTTAAAATGAGCAAAACCTTCACTCTAAATCTTAAAGGTTTTTTCCCCTTCTCTCTGGGCAGAGAACAGGCAGGATGGGAGGAAGTGAGTTCAATTGCTTTCTAGACTGACCTCAACCACCCTCTTAGAAATGCTAATGCATCTATAGCAAAAAACAATGGGATGATCAAGCTCACCCACCCCAAACAGGAAACAGAGATTTGAAGGAATTAAGACTAGAAAATCTTCAGGAAGAAACTTCTGGAAAAGCTTCTTTGACCCAGCCTAATCTGATCAGTGGGTGGGGAAAAGGAGATGATAAAAATCCTGGGAACAAGGAGGGGGGTCTTTTGGTGCTGATTCTATCAAAGCAGATAGAACTCTTAACTGAGATCTGGAGGCTGTGGCCATTGCCGTGTGCTGGCTTGAAGGAGGCTTGAAGGTAATGGAACTCCTGCAAACACTTGGTAACTTTCTAAGCTAAGGAGCCTGCCTTATATTTAGCATCTGATATGGCATGTATAGAGAGGACAGAGTAAATGTGTTTTACCCTTTTCTTTTGAATCCCTTGCTCAGTCTGGTGCTGTGCTAAAAGTATACTTGTGAAAATTTTCTTTTTAATAAATGCTTTTAACTTTTGATCCTGGTAGTGGTTCTCTGTGCCACATAGACCTCCACTGTCTTGGACACGCTATCTTAAAAGGAGCACCAAGAGGAAGGGGAGGGCAGTCAATTGGCAAATGGCTACTCCCCTAATGGTGCATAAGGCAGCAAGCTGTACCCACTGAGTAGTGGGAGACATAGAGGCAAGGCCTCAGAACATGGAAGGGAAGCTGGGAGTTCTGACCCTCCCAGTGGCAATTCCTACAAAAGTCAGGTGGTGGTGGTGGTTGAATTGAGAGGAAGAAAAGCCTCTCCAGGCATTGGGAAAACCCAGGAGAGCAGGGTGGAACAGGGCCTCTAGGTCAGAGCAGGAGTGTTCTGCCACAAAAAGATCTGGAAGCATGTGCTCAAAACTGGTAATATAGCATTGGTCACCAGTCAGAAACTTACCAGGTAGCCATGATAAGAACCACGTAGTTTCTTATCACAATTGCCGTACAAAAAACAGTCTTTGCTGTGACAACTTCTAAATTACAAAATGTTCTTTATAATAGGATTAGGGCAACTTTTGTTTTTTGGTTTTTTAAAAAATCCACCTACCTCACAGGGTGTCTATTGTGGGGAGGGGAAGGGAAAGGAGTTTGTAAGCCGCTCTGAGACACCTTTGGGTAGTGAAGGGCGGGGTATAAATCCAATCTCCTCCTCCTCTTCCTCTTCTGGTAGCCTGTCTGGCATCAACTAAAGCCCAGGTCTTTTCTATCGTGGTTCCAGCTCCGTAGAATGGGCTTCCTGAAGAAGTGAAAGGGGCCCCTCCTTGGAGATCTTCAGGATGTGCTGCAAGACCTGCCTGTTGGATAGGGCATGTGGGAAGGTTTGAACAACAGGCATCTTTTAAGGGGGGAGGGATTTGGGGGCTTGTTATTTTCTCTTTGGTTTCAGCTGGGAATGTTTTAATTATTTCCATAATCTGCCTTGAACCAAGAGGAAAGGTGAAATATAAATGTTTTAATCAAATATTCTATACATTGGTTCAACAAAGTGTCTCATTATGTATGGCCAATCTTGTTTCATCCTGAGGTAACCAAAAGTCAGTAACAATTGTTGCCACCATTTAACTTCCCCAGGCTAATTTTTAAGCATTCCCCCAGAAGCTTCACCTTACTCCTTTTTGCTGTCAAGTTACAGCTGACTTATGGTGACCCCAGTAGCATTTTCAAGGCAAGAGACATTGAGAGGTGGTTTGCCATTGCCTGACTCCAAGTCATGACCCTTGTATTTTTTGGTGGTCTCTCATCTAAATACTTTCCAGGCAGACCCTGCTTAACTTCCTAGATTCTGCTGTCCTGGGTAATGCTCTCTCTAAACTGTGGCACCTTGTGAGCAAAAAGTTTACTTTGTGGGCTACTGGAATTAAAGTTATGAGTGAGCGATTTGGCTGCTGCATAAATTAGTTTGCTCTGGAGCCATCTTTCCTGAGCTAAGACAACAAAACTATTTTATTTTATTTATTTTATTTTATTCAATTTATATCCCGCCCTCCCCCCAATGCGGGCTCAGGGCGGCTTACATAGTGGCAAACGCCAATATAAAACATATATAAAACCATTTAAGAACACAACAATACAAAAACATTTTTAACAAGTTATTGATTAAAGTGCTCTAGATGTTCGACATACTATTTCACCGATGGCGTATTTCGACTATTCAGCAACCTCTGCCAGGGAAGCGCTGATGTTCCCTCATCCAGGGCCAGGTGGAGATGGAATACTAATTATAGTAGTGGCGGCTCCTACTCGAAAGCCTGGTGGAAGAGCTCCGTCTTGCAGGCCCTGCGGAACTACATTAGGTCCCGCAGGGCCCTGATCTCCTCCGGGAGCTCATTCCAGCAGATAGGAGCCGCCACTGAGAAAGCCCTGGCCCCCAGCCTGGCCTCTTTGGGACCTTGGATTACCAGGAGGTGTTGGGTCCCAGACCGAAGTGCTCACGGGGGAACATATGAGGAAAGGCGATCCCTTAGGTAAGCTGGACCCAGACCATGTAGGGCTTTAAAGGTAAGAACCAGCACTTTGAAACGAATCCGGTATGCTATTGGCAGCCAGTGCAGCGCTTTCAGCACTGGCTGGATGTGGTCCCTTCTAGGAAGACCCATCAACAGCCTGGCCGCAGCATTCTGCACTAGCTGCAGCTTCCGGATTTGCGACAAAGGCAGCCCCATGTAGAGAGCGTTACAGTAGTATAGCCTCGAGGTGACCGTCACATGGATCACTGTGGCCAAGTCACCGCGGTCGAGGAAGGGGACCAACTGCCTCACCAGCCGCAGATGGTAAAAGGCTGACTTGGCAGTGGCTGCCACCTGGGCCTCCATGGTTAACGAGGAGTCCAGGAGCACTCCTAGACTCCTAACCTCCGGCGCTGGCACCAAAGGCACCCCATCGAAGGTCGGGAGGGGGGAGCCCTAACCCCAGGCCACCGCGACTCAAGCCCAGGACCTCCGTCTTCGCCGGGTT
>NW_015163214.1:39916-68408 GCF_001447785.1 Gekko japonicus | reverse complement strand
CCTGCAGCTGTATCGCCACCGCCCTCTCAATAAGTTTGCCCAAAAAGGGCAAATTGGACACCGGCCGATAGTTGGCCAATTCGGCCGGGTCCAAAGAAGGTTTTTTCAAGAGAGGGCGGACCATCGCTTCCTTAAGTGCCTCCGGGAACTGCCCCTCAGAGAGGGACGTGTTGATAATTTCCCTAAGCGCACCTCACAACCCCTCGCAACCCGCTTTAATGAGCCAGGAGGGGCACGGATCAAACTGGGCACAGATAAAACTGTGAGCTAGCTCACACTAACTCAGTTTAGAGGGAACACTGGTCCTGGGTAATCCAGGTCAGGGCACTTTATTCATTAGAACATGTTTAATGAAGAGCCAGATTATCATTTAATCTATATTAATTTGCTATGGCTGGAGATTCACAAGATTACAACCACAATGTACCTTAGGAATTCTCTGTCATCATAAATCTAGGGCAACAGACAAGGTGTCTGCCATTCTACTGATTGTCCTGACTTTGAACATATATTGCCAAATCAGATACATGCTCCAGTGATTAAATTTGTAGGGTAATGTCAGAAGTTATTGTTTTTTATCTCTAAAATAATAGGACAGGACTGATTGTGGCTCAAAGCCTCCAAGTGAATTTTAAGTTTAATGTTTAAGTGCACTTAAAAACATTATGAAGACTATGTTAGAGTCACCAGTTCATTTCTAAGTGGCAGCTTGTTATGTATTGGGGGTGGAACATCCCAGGACTGTCTACCGGAGATGGGCTGAGCTTGGCGCTCTAGAACAGTAGCCCATCAGGACTCTGGATGTGACCAATAAGGAATTAATGTTATGTAAATAGCCTATCATTGGGAGTGGTTGGGTCTGGTGTTTGCATGCTATTTAAACAGGGCTCTTGCCCTGGAGTTTTGCCATGTATCTGCTGAATCACTAATAAAGCTGAGCTGATCACTAAGCTTGGAACCCAGTATTTAACACAGCTCAAAATTAATGAGTTCTCACTGCAGACTCACTAAAACCCCAGTGACTTTTGGAAGAGTAGTAATTTGAGATTGAGGGCAAATCTGGGTAAATGAATTAAATAATAAATGGAGCTTAAGTTGGGGGGGTAGATAAAAGGTTGATTGCTGGGTGGGAAGGAGAGAAGAAAGGAGAGAAATGTGAGGATTTGGGGTTGGCGGGAGAAGGGAAAGAGGAAGTCGTGTAGATTAGGGAAGGTGGTACAGGGGGAAATGAGAAGGCGTGCTTTCAAGTCCTTGCAGTTTCCCCACAATGGAACTGGGCCTAGCCTGGTGCCAGGCACCATGCAATTGGGCCATAATTTCCCCCTGATAGAGATGGCGAGGGTAGAGGAGGAGAGAAAACTGAATACCAGATGAAAATAAAGGTTTTCACTGGTGGTTTGGAAGGAATTAATTTAGGGTGGGTGTACACCAGTCAATTGGAGTTCAATTGCCCTCAGTTGTACATGAAGTTAAAACAGTTGGTCTAGACAATATTGATTACAATCTACAGTTCATTTTTCTAGTTTATTTGTTGTGATATTTTTCCATCATGGATTAGAAGCACAGTTTCTGTGGTGTAGATGGTCTTTGTACTACTATTATAGTTGTTCCTTCCCATTCAATGCGACCTTCAAACTGGAGGAACAGCTGTCACAGTCAGCTATTTAAAAAAAAATAACAATAAAGTACCATTCAAAACTGGGACCATTTTAGCGTGTGAGTTCCAAGGGGAAATGTGACTTCAAGACAAAGAGCACAGAGTTTCTTCAAGTTTCTTCAAATTTCTGCTGAAGAACAGTGTGGGGAGAGTGGAATGGTGATATAGTACCATAAAGTAATTGGTTCATATTTTAAAAAGTGTTTGCAGAGGCACACCCCTGTTGTCACTGGTTAAGACTTAGAGACTGCAGAATCATAATCAGAACAAATTACCCCCTACTTAGATGGGCAAATGAAGAAGGTGAATAATTTCAGCACAATATTCACAAACTTGTGAATCCTCCATTATTACTTCATGTGCCGCTCTTGATAGAATACCATAGACTGGTTTGTAGAAAACAGTGTCAGAGTGGAACTGATTTTTGCTTCTACTGTGATCTGGCATATCACCCACTCAGATGTATGATCAGTTGCCTTGTTATTCTCTGTCTACTGTGAAATAATCAGAGTTCCCATTCCTGTGAAATTATTTGGCTCCCTATGATTTCAGCAGGGTAAGATTAACTTAAATATATAGCTACAAACAGGAACCTACAAGGATATCTCATTTCCCCACTCCATCACTATTTCCCCTGCTATTTTTCCTTTCCAGTCCCCTTAGTGTCTCCCATTTTCTGCCTCCATCTCACATGAATCTGCTTCCTACTGAGTCAGATCATTGGTCCATCAATGTCAGTACTGTCTATTCAGATTGGCAGCAGCTCTACAAGGTTTCAGGCTGAGGTCTTTCCCATCACCAGCTGTCTGGTCCTTTTAGCTGGGTTTGCCAGGGATTGAACCTGGACCCTCCTGTATGCCAAGCAGATCTCTACCACTGAGTCACTTCTCCAAGATCCACTACCCCACATAAGATCCCTGAAGAGATAGAGAGACCCTACAACCTGCCAGCCAACTCAGAACAAAGCCATGTCTTCTGTGTGTTTCTGTGCATGCGTACATGCATGTGTCCAGCCAGGTCATTTTAGGCCATGCCTTTAGAGTAGAGCCAATCACAGACCTCAAGCTCAACCCAGAATGATATTGTTTTGTTGGTATTTAACATTTGTAAATCACTTTGGGAGCTCTATGAAGCAAAAAAGGAGACTGTACAAAATGTTCTCTCACACACAAGCAGTCAGGCTTTTTGAGCTACAGAGTATATTCATAATTAAATATCCCAAGCATGGGAACTCATGCAACATGACAAATAACACTCATAAAAATGGATTTTTGGAGTTATGAGTTTGCTTGTTTATTCATGAGCTTGCCTACAGCATTTCTTCCAGGAAAGCCAACTAATGGGCAGCTTTGAATAACAATATGAAACATTGCCTTTTGCCTACAAACAATAAAATAGTATAATCTAATATATGAGATGCACACAAAAACTACAAACTGCAAAGCAGAACGATGTGAACCACTGACATGCTAAAGCATAATCACATCATTGCTCAACTGATTTTAAATCCTGAACTGCACTGTGCTGCATGCTCTGCTTCATAGGTTTTTCTTTTCTTTCTTTTTCCAGTTTCTTTAATCTTAAAATTACCAAAATGAAAGCCTGATAATTATTTCAGAACCATACCTTGGCCACAGTATAGCTGATTTCTTTGAGCAACAGATCTATTTCAATGGCATAATCTGGAACAGAAAATCAGGTGCAATATGACTGTATACACAACCTGGAAACAGACAAACATTTGGCTAATACATATATATTAGCCAAGAGTGTGTGTATACACACACGCACACATACAAAGAAGAGAAGATTGGATTTATACCCCGCCCTTCACTCGGAGTCTCAGAGCGGCTTACAAACTCCTTTCCCTTCCCCTCCCCACAACAGACACCCTGTGAGATAGGTGAGGCTGACAGAGCTCTTTCAAACACAGCTCTGACAGAACTATGGCTTGTCCAAGGTCATCCAGCAGCTGCAAGTGGAGGAGTGGGGAATCAAACCCAGTTCTCCTGGATTAGTGTCCACGCACTTAACCACTACACCAAACTGGTCAAATATATATATAGGAGACACGGGCTTCAATCAGATTGCTACGTTCTGTCAGCACAGCAGTAGCTCCTCCAATAGTTTGGCTTTTTCATCTGTGGAGGAGGAAAGGGCAGTTCGTGCTGATTCCCCCCTCCTACTGCAGACACCCAATTTGCCTTGGAAACTAGGCCTTCTGGAATCCCCTTCCTCCACTGGTGCTGTTTGGAGCTTTGGATATGTCTGTTTCATTGTGATTAGTAGGCTGTGTTACTGTGCGTAAACTGATTGCTTTTGTTTCTAAATCTTTTAGTTTTATTGAGGAGTTACTTCCAGTTTTATTAGTGATTTATGTATTTGTGGTGTCTGCTTGCTTGTTTGAAAGGTAACAAATATAGAATATATTTCAAAGTTTCATGGAGCTTTTAAGCACACATGGAACTTCCCTCAGTCAAATGCATACAGAATCAGTAGTAACTTTGGACAGCCAAAATTCCATTATTTGGGCCCGTTATTAGAATTCTTCATGTCCCTTTTCCCCTATCCAGTTCTTTCATCTTCAAGAACAAAGAAGAAATATCCGTGATGATTATGTCTGAGAAGACTGACTCTGTTTTTTCCTTTCTACTGCCTTTTGGAAGACATGAAAGATTGTGTTTGCATTATTCTGCACATTATAATTCGTTAGATTCAGGAGCTTGTTGAAATCCTCCTCTTGAAGTGAGACCTGTCTTGTGGAGTATGGTGAAAAGGCACTAGAGATATCGATATTGCCCAGTGACATTTCAGCTGCACTTCGTTCCATTCCTGCAGAAGAAAAGAAAGGAATGTCACAATCACACCCAGTTCATCTCCAAGTCCTAGCCTATGACATGGGATGGCCCACTGGGAAGAGTAGAAGCACTAGCTCCTGAAGATCATTCCTGAGAGGAAAATGGTTAAATTCACTGCATTTTGGTGTGGTACAATGCAGGGCGGTGCTTTCATTGGGAACATGAGATTGAGATCCCCAACTAAGCTACAAAGCCTTAGAAGAGTCACTATTGCTCAGTACAGATAAAATGCAAAGCTATGGCTTATTTTAACTGTATGCATTTTTTGAAGCCAGGACTCTGGTCACAGATTATACTATTTATTTATTTAGAAAATATATCTATGCTGCTTTCCAAACACCTGCTTGAAGTAGCATAGAATAAAACATTGCTATTAAAATATAGCTATTAAAATATAGCTATTAAAAACAAGTCCATTCCATTAAAACAAGCCAGGACATAGCAGCAGCATAAAATATACAATGAGCAGCCTAAAATGATGTAGATAAAATGGCAAAAAGTAGGTCATAAATGGTTGGAAAAGAAAGCCAGGGATAAAAGCCTGGGTAAAAAAAGGAATATCTTAGCCTGGTGCCTAACAGATCAAATAATAATTTGTGTCTGGTTTATTTTGACAAATCCTGATTGTAGCTTCTTCATTATTTGTTTTGTTGTTCCCTATTAGTCCAGTTGTCAGTCCAGAGTCCCTTGGACTGCAAGGAGATCAAATCAGTCAATCCTAAAAGAAATCAACCCTGACTGTTCTCTGGAAGGCCAGATACTGAAGCTGAAGCTCTAATACTTTGGCCACCAAATGAGAAGGGAGCACTCACTGGAGAAGACCCTGATGCTGGGAAAGATTGAAGGTAGAAGAAGAAGGGGATGGCAAAGGATGAGATGGTTAGACAATGTCATAGATGCAACGAACATGAAATTAAGCAAACTCTGGAGCACAATGGAAGACAGGAGGGCCTGGTGTGATGTGGTCCATGGGGTCGTGAAGAGTCAGACTCGACTGTGCAACTGAACAACAAATTGGTCCAGTTTCCAGGTTTTGCTCTTGTTTACTGCAATTTTTCCCACACCTGCTTTGGTGTAATCTTTTTAGAATGACCACAGTCAAAGTGTACCTACGAGGCCGCCTCTCCCCTTATGAGCCCTGGAGGGTCCTGAGGTCCACAAATCAACATCTATTAGTGATTCCTGGCCCCAGGGACATCTGGCTAGCCTCAACCAGGGCCAGGGCTTTTTCATCCCTGGCCCCTGCCTGGTGGAATGAGCTCTTGTGTGAGATCAGGGCCCTGCGGGACTTACTGCAGTTCCGCAGGGCCTGCAAGACGGAGCTCTTCCACGGGCATTTGGTTGAGGCAGCGGATGTGTCCCCCCCCCAATCCAGCTTCTTTAGCCCTAACATTTTCTGTCCAGCTTTTCCTGGCCAATTGTCCACCAGTGGCCTGATTCTGGTCATCTGACCACTCTTTTAGTTACACGGTATTTTACAATTTTATGTGTAAACTGTTTTTAATACTGTTTTCACTGTATATTTAACTGTTGTACAACACCCTGAGCCCACTCAGGAGGGCGGTATATAAATCTAATAAAATAAATAAATATTCCCACCCCATGTGGATTGGAAGGTGTGTGCTTTGATAGGTCCTGGGTAACATTTTTTTATGACTCAATTTGCCCAGGTTTGCCATTTCCTCTGTTTTTACAAAACTGGCAGTTGACATAACTGTCTTTTTCTTAGATCCTCCAAATTCCCAACTTTCATTTTTTTAAAAGTCTCTGGCCCTTTTTGTTATAATACCATTTCCCCTTATATCTCCACAATGAAAGGGGTTCGATCAAGACTTACTTTTAAACAAAAGCTGGGAATTTAGAAGACCTACTAGACAGATCATTATAATGCTGTTGTGATATGTCAACTCCAAGAATTTTTACAAGCCCCTAAAGCATTCTGGTGTAGTATTCAGAGAAATTCTCTCAATTCCTTCTTATCCAATATCTCCTTGAAATCCAACAATCATAGAGTTGGAAGACACCTCCAGGGTCATCTAGTCCAACCCCCTTTTTAGGAATTTGAAGTTGGTTTCAAATCAATTCTGGTCTGATCAAAGGGAAATTTGAAAAGAGCAAGACCGGGAATGAGAAGTTCTGTGACATTTCAGAATTTCACTCTGTAGATGCTCAAAGGCAGGCAATGTCTTCCCAAACCTTCCTGTCCTCCTGATAGAGCACCACCTTGTGGTGTATAACATAAAGTTACTAAAAGGTCATTGATTTCAAAGAGAAATGAAATAGAAATCCCTCTTTTAAAAGAGAGAGAATAACAGACTAACCTTTCTCTTTTTTTGAGAAAGTTACTACCTTGCTATATCAGGGGAATGTTGTAGATATAGTTTATCTTGATTTCAGTAAGGCTTTTGATAAGGTTTCACATAATATTCTTTTGGCAAATTAGTAACATGTGGTTTGGATCCTATTACTGTTAGGTGGATCTGTAACTGGTTGATAAATCGCACCCAAAGAGTGTTTGTGAATGGTTCCTCATCTCTTGGAGAGGAGTGACAAGTGGAGTGCCTTAAGGATCTGTCCCGGGACCTGTTTTGTTCAACATCTTTATAAATGATTTTGATGAAGGAATAGAGGGAATTCTTAGTAAATTTGCAGATGATACTAAATTGGGAGAGGTAACAAATACAGTAGAAGACAGAGTTAGGATACAGGATGATCTTGACAGACTGGAAAAGTGGACTAAAACAAATAAAATGAATTTCAATGGGAATAAATGTAAAGTTCTGCATTTAGGTAGGAAAAATCAAATGCATAGTTATAGGATGGGGAAGACTTGTTTTGGCAGTAGTATGTGTGAAAAAGATCTTGGGTTCTTAGTAGACCATACACTAAACATGAGTCAGCAGTGTGATGCAGTAGCTAAAAAGGCAAATGTGATTTTGGGCTGTATCAGCAGAAGTATAGTGTTCAGATTTGCTCTGGTTAGACCTCACTTAGAGTATTGTATTCAGTTTTGGGCACCACAATTTAAGAAGGATATAGACAAGCTGGAATGTGTTCAGTGGAGGGCAACAAAGATGGTGAGAAGCCTGGACACCAAGTCCTATGAGGAGAGGTTGAAGGAGCTGGGTATGTTTGGCCTGAACAGGAGACAACTGAGAGATGATATGATAACCATCTTCAAGTGCTTGAAGAGCTGTAATATAGAGGATGGTACAGAGTTGTTTTCTATAGCCCTAGAAAGTCAGACCAGAATCAACGGGTTGAAATTAAATCAGAAGAGTTTTCGGCTAAACAGTAGGAAGAACTTCCTGACAGAGTGGTTCCTCAGTGGAATAGGCTTCTAGGGAGGCAGTGGGCTTTCCTTCTTTGGAGGTTTTCAAACAGAGGCTAGATGGCCATCTGACTGCAATGCTGATTCTGTGAACTTAGGCAGATCATGAGAGGGAGGGCAGGAAGGGTTGAATCAGTGCTTAGTTCTTGTGGCCCTTTCTTACACGCTCAGGGAAATGCTCATCACCACTTTGGGGTCAGGAAGCAATTTTTCTCCAGGCCAGTTTGGCTGGAGATCCTGGAGGTTTTTTGTCATCTTCTGGGCATGGAACAGGGGTTACTGGGCATGTTGGAGGGGGAGGTATTTGTGAATTTCCTGCATTGTGCAGGGGGTTGGACTAGATGATCCTGGAGGTCCCTTCCAACTTTATGATTCTATGATTCTAAGATAAATCTATGACTATATCTAAAAAAGTTAATTTTGGAACAGAGAGGTTTCCCTTCACATAAAAAAACTAATATAAGTTCTGTCAACTGACTGACCATATCTATGGTTTCAGATTATATCTGAATCAAGGCTATCTTTTAACAACGAACCTGACTGGAGTAACTCTGCATAGGATTGCACTGTAAAACACCAATCTTAGCTCCTCAGAGGAAGGACAGTTTATCTTAGCATACACTTCTGTGGACTAGATTCCACTTCATCAGATGTATGAGGTCATCATCAATTAGCCTGAGTATTTAATGATTTCTTCTAATTATATATACCGGAAATGTAATAAATGAAATTACATCTTGCAGCACTGAGGGACATGAAGCTGCCTTACAGTGGATCAGACCATCAGTCCATCAAAGTCACTGTTGTCTACTCAGACTGTCAGTGAGTCTCCAGGATCTCATGAGGAGGACTTTCAGGTCACCTACTACCTAACCCTTGAACTGGAGATGTCAGGGATTGAACCTGGGACCTTTTGCAAACCCAGCAGATGTTCTACCACTGAGGCACAGCCCCTTCCCATTAAGCTTTTTTTTCTCCTATGCAGTTTCCTCAGCCTAAACTATATCCCTCCCAGTATGCTGCATGCAGGAAAAGAGTACACACACCCCTCCTCCAGGGCTGCTTACCTGAAGAGAAGAAAGAGATTGGATTTATACCCCACCCTTCACTCGGAGTCTCAGAGCAGCTTAAAAACTCCTTTCCCTTCCCCTCCCCGCAACAGACACCCTGTGAGGTAGGTGGGGCTCTTTCCAGAACTGACCTTGAGAGAACAGCTCTGACAGAACTATGGCTTGCCCAAGGTCATCCAGCAGCTGCAAGTGGAGGAGTGGGGAATCAAACTCAGTTCTCCTAGATTAGAGTCCACACATTTAACCACTCCACTACACCAAACTGGCTCTCATGGAGCCACACTTGAAACAAACAAACAAACCACTGAAGGTCCTCATCATAGATCATCTACATTACATCTAGCCAAGCCCTAAAGCTGTGGTCTCTTAACCAAATTTACTAGGAAATAGCTATGAGGACCATGGCTCAGTGGCAAAGTATGCACTTTGTCTCAGTTCAATTCCAGTTCAAGGATCTCAGATAACAGGTACTGAGAAAGACTATTCTCCATCTGATGCACTGGTCAGCTGCTGCCAGTTAAAGCAGGTAGTACAGAGTGAGGTGGCCTTATGTGCATTTGAAGATATAAGGCCACTTCATATGTGTATTGTGTATGAGTTCTATCGAACCCAGTAAGACATGTTTCTGAAAACATGTTTAGAATTAAACTGCATTGTCACAAATCAAAGTGTACTCACTTTAAAGTAAAGTCCACCAAAATCAATTGGTTTGCATCCAAATAAAGTATGTAGGAGGATATATACATATTAAGGATTAAATACAAACCACACTCTGTTTTGTAATGGTACTGTCAACTCACCAGGTGCAACATATCTCTGGAAGGTGTCATTCACTAGCGGGAAATAAACCACTATGGGGGCATCCGGGTTATCTGGATCTTCAAACACATAGCATTCCTTTAAGTTTTTCTTTTCTTCATCATTTAGCATGGTCTTAGGAAATGGAATTCCTTGCTCTGAGAAGTAACTGGAAGCCTGCTCCAGAGGCTAGGAGATGCAAAATGGGGAAATATTTTTAAACGAGCCCAAATTAGGATTTCATGTTAAGCAACCATTACATTTAAATTGCTCCAAATGTGTCTGCCATGTCTTTAATTCATCATATGCATGCTTAATTGTTAGAAACAAAAATTGGCATGATTATGAAATTCATTAACACTTCAGAAGTTAGTTTCAGAGGGTAGCTGTGTTGGTCTGCAATAGAACAGCTACATTTGAATTCAGTAGTACTTTCAGGTTCGTTCACTTGTTCATCTTCTGACATTATATGAGAAAGGGAGCTTTGACTCTCAAGAGCTTATACTGTGAAACTCTTACGCATTTGGAATACTGTGTGCAGTTCTGGTCACCACACCTTAAAAAGGATATTATAGCTTTGGAAAAAGTGCAGAAAAGGGCAACTCGAATGATAAAAGGGTTGGAACACTTTCCCTATGAGGAAAGGTTAAAGCGCTGAGGGCTCTTTAGCTTGGAGAAACGACGACTGAGGGGTGACATGATTGAGGTTTATAAGATTATGCATGGGAAAGAGCAGGTAGAGAAAGAGGTATTTTTCTCCCTTTCTCACAATACAAGAACTCGTGGGCACTCCATGAAACTGCAGAGCGGTTGGGTTAGAACGGATAAAAGGAAGTACTTCTTTACCCAAAGAGTGATTAACACACGGAATTCACTGCCACAGGAAGTGGTGGCAGCTACAGGCATGGACGGCTTCAAAAGGGAATTAGATAAGCTTATGGAGCAGAGGTCCATCAGTGGCTATTAGCCACAAGGTATAGATAGGGGCTCTGGGGCAAGTGATGCTCTGTCTTCTCGGTGCTTGGGGGGGGTCAACAGTGGGAGGGCTTCTAATGTTCTGGCCCCACTGGTGGACCTCCTGATGGCACCTGGTATTTCTGGCCACTGTGTGACACAGAGTGTTGGACTGGATGGGTCTTAGGCCTGATCCAACATTGGCGTCTATTATGTTCTTATGCAGTACCACTTTTACCAAAACTTATAATAAAATACCTGGTTACAACTAAATAACTTCCTGGCCTATTCCTGGTAAATGGGCAATAAGTGTGAGAGGTTACCAACATACTATACATCAGTTTCTTTTCAAAGAACAATTTGTAAGGGAGGGAGCAAATTTATTTCTGTTAAATTTGTTTTAGTAACATGAGCAAATAGATTGCTTCAAAACCTAACATACAAAACCTAACATATCTCTGCCTCAGCTACTCAGTGGTTTAGATTAATTGTATCAGATCTTGATACTCTGCCATATTCCTAAACCATAAAACTTAACTTTGTTTAAAAAAAATCTCTCTGACTCCCCGGACTTCATCACTGTCTTCTGGGAAGTCTTGTTGGATTTTTAGCAGAGTAAATTAAGCACAGTGGAATAATGCATCAAAGACAAGTAATAATAAGAAAATAATAAGAAAAAGTTTACTACAAAATTAGGGAAAGGGTTACATGGAAAGAAAAACAACAACAGCCTAACTAATCTTTCTAGTTCTCTGTCTTTGTTCCCTCTCACTGTCTATTCGAGAGTGTATGTGACCTCAAGAATAAAGAAATGTATGTTCCTCTCCAAAGGCTACACCACTTGTGTATGTGCAGAATAGCACAAACGATCTCCAATGTATTGATTAAAGGTAAAGGTTCCCTTGCTCGAAAGCCAGTCGAGTCTGACACTAGGGTTGCGGTGCTCATCTCCATTTCAAAGCTAAAGAGGCAGTGCTGTCCATAGACGTTTCTGTGGCATGACTAAACACCAAGGTGCACAGAACGCTGTTACCTTCTCACCAAAGTGGTACCTATTTATCTACTTGCAATTTCTTGCTTTCGAACTGCTAGGTTGTATTGATTAGCCAATAGTTAATCTTAAGGTCACCTCATTAAGAATAAAGCCTCCCCCTTTTGGGGGAAGAGTCCACTGGACACCTATTTGGCTTTATTTGTTTGACAAAACCATTTCTTCAGTTGACTTATTTTATTGTAGCTTCGGGCCTGATTCTGGGACAGACACAGCCTTTGTAGAACCAGTGGATGCTCAACGTTCGCAGGTGAGCAGGGGAGATTCTGCCCTATTAGCTGCACTTGATTTGTCTGTCATTTGCTTTTTGCCGCTTGTTTAAAACCAACAAGTATACTATATTTTAATTGCTTTTTGTGGAAGAAATAGAATATATGTTTGAAACAATAATAATTAACGTGAGTAGTCCACTTTCCATAAACTGGATTATAATAATGTTCTCCTTCAAATATTAACATTGGCATATGACAAAAAAGTGATTATTATGATGTACTCAGGAAATACTCTAACCTTGGTTTGTGATCCCCCTGTATAGTTGAAATGCAGAATGACATCCACTTTCCTCTCTGGCCTCAGAAGAGGTGGACAACTGGTGTCAAAGAAGAAGGCTGTATCAACCAGTTCCAGGTGTTCTTCAGGGTCTCGTAGTCGATTAGGGGTAGAATCAAGAGCAGAGTCTACAAAATAAGACACTTCCATCAAAATATAAATATGAGAGCAAGGAAGCTATGGCTCTTCAACAAGAATAGCTTTCCTTGTTGAGTAGAAGAATTTAACCTTGTTTATTACTTATTGTATTTCTTTCCCCACCTTCCTTCCATCATGGAATACAAGGCTACTATATTCTGTCCCAGGAGACCTCCTGTGGCCTGACCACACTGATTAGCTTTTAGCAGGATTCCAGTCAACTGTGGCGACTTGGCTACAGTCATCCATGCAACGGTCACCTCGAGGCTAGACTACTGTAATGCTCTCTACATGGGGCTGCCTTTGTCGCAGATCCGGAAGCTGCAGCTAGTGCAGAATGCAGCGGCCAGGCTGTTGATGGGTTCCCCCAAGTGGGAGCACCTCCAGCCTGTGCTAAGAGAACTGCACTGGCTGCCAATAGCATACCGGATCCATTTCAAAGTGCTGGTACTTACCTTTAAAGCCCTAGATGGCCAGGGTCCAACCTACCTGAGGGACCGCCTTTCCCCATACATACCCCCAAGAGCACTTCGGTTGGGGACACAACATCGCCTGGCAATCCCAGGCCCCAAGGAGGTAAGGCCTGCGGCGACCAGGGCCAGATCTTTTTCAGTGGTGGCCCCTACCTGGTGAAATGAGCTCCCAGAGGAGATCAGGGCCCTGCGGGACCTCATGCAGTTCCGCAGGGCCTGCAAGATGGAGCTCTTCCGCCAGGCTTTTACGTCGGGGCCACCACTACCACCATCATGTGGTTAATAACGGGATGGAAGGACGGCCATGGAAGATCTGCCAAAATACTACACAGCACTGGTACCACTGGACTATGTACTAACTAGAGTTGCCAGGGGTCATTTTCTGCAGGAGCGCACAGGAGCGGTGCGCCGACAGTAAAGAGCCCAGGGGGTGGGCACATGCAACAAGCCCCACCCCCTGCTCCCAGCAGCCCTCAGTCAGAGCAAGAAGCAGCCAGGTAAGTTGCAGAGCTCCCCCCAGTCCAAAACAGTCCAGTGACACCTTTAAGACCAAGCTTTATTCAGGTACAAGCTCTCCCTCCTCTGCGAGGACAGATCTGCACGTCCCCCCCCCAATAGCTAGCAATCCAAAACAGTCCAGTGGAGCCTGAGCGGTGGGTGTTGCCTTCTGACACACTTCCGGTGATGTCAGGGGGGGTGGCATATGCAAATAAGTTATGCTAATGAGTTATGCTAATGAGCTCCTGCACCTCTTTTTCTACAAAATGACCCCTGAGCTGGACTATGTACAAACTATAGGCAATACCACCTTTAATAGCAGCCTGATATTTCCCTGCAAACTATAGAGACCATCCTGTTCTTATTGAGCACTTTATTCTTTGTTGATTTAAATGGTTTTACTGTTTTATTCTGTTTTACTGTGTTTTTATGTGTGAGCACTAGTGCTCCCTTGTAAGCCGCCCTGAGCCCGCTTGCAGGGAGGGCAGGGTATAAATATAAACAATAAAAATAAATAAATAAACAAATAAATAAGTGTTCTCTAGCCAGAACTGGGTACCCCTAAATCAGAGCTGCAAAATTTGTGAACCACCAGTTTAAACATGACCTACCAACCAAATCTCCATGCAGACAAGAATTTTGGGGAAAACTGATGTGTGGAGTGAAAAGTCAGGCCCTGCACAGATGCAATGCATCATGTGCAAGTTGCATGTACACAGGCTGTGTGCAGCAGAAATCATTCATTTGTGCATAAATAAGAGTGAGGCCAGTGAGCACAACACCCCCACACATACAGATAAATTATTGATTATCTCCAGGGCACAGGGTTCACAAACTGTGGCCTTCCAGGTGTATCAAAACTTCAATTTTTCTTTTTGGTTATTTTTGTAGTCTGTGGTAGGTAGGTAGGTGATAACCACAATAGGTGGGCTGCATTTGGCTTGATCGCTCACTAACTGTGTAGCCTTAAAGAAACAACTTAGTGTGTTGTTCAGTATATTACAATGACCGTGTCTGCTTCAAAAGATTTGAAATTTACAGTTATGCACAGCTGGACCGAGGAGAACTGAAAGGCATACTGAGGATTCCACATGAAGCTGAACCCCTTCGGATGTGGAGCTACCAATACATTCTGCACAGCTTAATACAATATTAATCACCTATTTCCCTCAATGCTGATTCCCTTGCCCCTATGCTGGGAACTGGGCCCACCTCTTGATGTTCCAGCAGTGGGGGAGATTCCCTACATGGTAGAGGAACTCCAAGCAATGGACTTTTGCCTGCTGGAGAGAGTGTGGCTTCTACTATCCCCTTGCAGCCTCCTCCATCCCCTAAACTACATTCTAGCTGGAACAGAACATAAGACCAATCTACTTGGTGAAGCAATTAACAATCCTCTCTTTAATAAGAACTATGTAATTTTTTAGCCTGCAATTATACACACTGCTGATTTCCAAAAGGAATCAAAGATACATGAGTGCTACTACTATACCTTTCCATTTAGAAAATCGCCGATGCTGGGAGTATTCATTGTTCATTTGGAACCCTTTTAAGAAATTGTCATACTTTGATACTGCTGGGCGGTCAGTTAAAATGTCCCGCAGGACTCTAGAAAGGCCTCCTGCAGGAGTGAACATGGAAGTTGGCATATCATGGGGTCTCTCTGGTAAATCAGGAACTTCCTCTGAAAAAATAAATAAAAGAAATTAGCCTACAGTAGTATATTAATGAGGTGGTTTTTTGAACCAGCCAGTGTTACTTATTTTAAAACTTATTTTTAAAAGTTCCTTTAGTTTATGCGAAGGAAAACTGACCCAGAGAAGCAGTGAAATGAAGTATTATAGTTGACATGTAGCAATAACTGTCTGTAGGTTAGCACAAACAGTGAGCTTCACTGGAAACCCAAAATAAACATTGGAATTTGGCTATGGAATAATGCTAAAATACAACATAATTGTATTCATAGGTTTTCCCCCCAAGGGTGACAGTAATGATCAATATAAGAATATTTAACTAATTTATGCAACTGTATAAAATTCCTATGCCTGTGGATACCAGTTGTGCATTAAAATAGTCATTGACTTCTTTCACAGTGGTACAGTTAATAATATGTTTGCATTTCATAAATTTAGTGTTATAACAAGTGGTTTTGGGTAACACCCCTTTCACATACTGTGGGCTCTGTCTAGCTGACCAAGCTCCCCCCCCCTTTGATTCACACCACTACAGCAAAGCAAATCATGCACTGAAGAACAAGTCATTCTATAAGAGAAACTGAGGCATTGATATTTTAGTGGGTCTTATGTTGCTGATCTATGCTAAAATGTGTCTGGTTACATCTGAAATCCCTATGAACATCTAATATTAAAAAATACCAATTTCAGTGATAGTGTCTTGGGTCCATCTGTTCCAGAAGTCCTCTGAATTCTCAGCGGCATGCCAGGCATCTAGTAGATTCTTGGAAAATATGCTACTCCACATCCCTATGAAAAGAAGAGATTAATGATGTGGGAGGTTTTTTCTGGCTTCCGAACTGTATTTTGTCCTAGGAGCTGAAAAAGTTTAGCAACTATTGTAATATTCTATACAGTCTTTTAGGCTACTAAAATGTTTTTGATACAGAAGTAGGTGACTGGTGCACGCACACACACACACATAGAGGCAGTATTGCTTGCCTAACTAGTGGAATCTGCCACCACCTCTCACAGGAAAGAAAAATAGACAGAATGCAGGGAATCCATGATCTGATTCTCCTGGCTTTTTTAAAAAAGTAGAACTACTAAGAAGCTCTCATTTGACTGGAATAGCGGCACTATGGAAGGCAGGGTTCTCTGCACCATTTTCCTGATTAATTTAGGCCGAGAAGTTCCTGCAGTAGAGAAACATAGGAACTTGCGTCTATTTCTCTCCCCCCCACCACTTGGGTGAGCAGCAGTTTTAGGTTGTGATTGAGATCAAGAAGACAACAGAGGGAGAAAGGATTAGGACCACCACCACCCCAGCTCCAGCATCATAAAAAATAGAGCCCTCAAAGGATGTTTTGAAGTTCTGTTTCACCTCTCACACCTGGAAACTTTCCTGGCCTCAGGATGGTGCAGAAAGTGGCTTGTTTCACCTGTCCCCACAGGGGATTTTGAATGGAACTGGTTCACTTGATATTCCTTTATAAATTTGGCAGTTACATCCTGGAGAAGTTGCTGTCCTGTGCTCCACTTACATTTATGTACATGTACATGTAATAACTTCAACAGTACGTGGATAGAGAACTGCCAGAAGTACAAGCTGGGTTTCGAAGAGGTAGAGGAACTAGAGATCAAATTGCAAACATTCGCTGGATTATGGAGAAAGCAAGAGAATACCAGAAAAACATCTACTTCTGTTTCATTGACTATGCTAAAGCTTTTGACTGTGTGGATCACAACAAACTATGGTGGGTCCTTAAAGAGATGGGAGTACCAGACCACCTCACATGTCTCTTGAGAAACCTGTATAAGGGTCAAGAAGCGACAGTTAGAACCGGATATGGAACAACTGATTGGTTTAGCATAGGAAAAGGAGTACGACAAGGATGTATATTGTCGCCTTGCTTATTTAATATATATGCAGAGTACATCATGCGAAATGCTGGCCTGGATGAATCACAAGCGGGAATTAAGATTGCTGGGGAAAAGATCAACAACCTCAGATATGCAGACGATACCACTCTGATGGCAGAAAGTGAAGAGGACCTCAAGAGCCTCTTGCTCAGGGTAAAAGAGGAGAGCGCAAAAGTGGGCTTGAAGCTCAACATCAAAAAAACTAAGATCATGGCATCCGGCCCCATCACTCCTTGGCAAATAGAAGGGGAAGTCGTGGAAGTAGTGACAGACTTCACGTTCCTGGGATCCCAGATCACCGCAGACTGTGACAGCAGCCATGAAATTAAAAGACGCCTGCTCCTTGGGAGGAAAGCGATGGCAAACCTAAACAGTATGATAAAGAGACATCACCCTGCAACCAGAGACATCACCCTGCGAACAAAAGTCTGCATGGTCAAAGCAATGGTATTCCCAGTAGTCATGTATGGCTGCGAGAGTTGGACTATAAGGAAGGCCGAGCGCCGAAGAATAGATTCTTTTGAACTATGGTGCTAGAGAAGACTCTTGAGAGTCCCTTGGACTGCAAGAAGATCAAATCAGTCAATCCTAAAAGAAATCAACCCTGACTGTTCCCTGGAAGGCCAGATAATGAAACTGAAGCTCAAATACTTTGGCCACCAAATGAGAAGGGAGCACTCGCTGGAGAAGACCCTGATGCTGGGAAAGACTGAAGGTCAAAGAAGACGGGGACAGCAAAGGATGAGATGGTTAGACAGTGTCATAGATGCAACGAACATGAAGTTGAGCAAACTTCAGAGGACGGCGGAAGACCGGAAGGCCTGGCGTGATCTGGTCCATGGGGTCATGAAGAGTCGGACTCGACTGTGCAACTGAACAACAACAACAAAATAACTGCTTGTACATTGCAAGACAGGCCGTTTCAGTAAGCTATTTATTTATTAATTTATTTAAAATATGTGAATGCCATTTTTCCAGTCTGAGGACTGGATCTAGAGAAGCATGAATGGAAATGCAAACTTGCTCAGCAGAGTTCCATTTGCACAAACAATAGCCTTAGATATGCTACAACAACTGCAATTATTTGCACAATGTCTTACACAAGCAGAAATGCAAACTTGAGTATAGGAAGTTTGACTCAGCACAAGCTACCAGCACAGTATATTTCCAGTTTTGCAAGGATCCAGATCAGAGTCTTCAAGGCAGCTCACAAATAAAACGACTGCCAATAAAAATTACAATAATAAAACTACATGAGAAAATGCAAAACAAATCAAATGACATAGCAGATAGAACAGCAAACAACTGAATACATCCAGCTTCTAAAAATGGGACACCATGACTGCTGTCCTAAAAAAAAATTTCGGTGACATTCCACGACACTGCAGCTCTGTGAACGTCAAAAGCCCTATTCAGTCTTCCTGACTGATATTTAAGATTCTACAGTTTCTGTGCTATGTTGATGAACAAGGACCAGGGTTAGATGTACTTCAAAGTCTTGTGATATACAAAAGACACAAACAACAAATCAAGGGATCATAATGTATAGAATTTAGTACTTTCTTCCACCCTGGGAATCCCAGTACAGTGAATCTAGAAGGTACAGCTAGTTTAATCATGAAAGAAGACTTGAAAACATTGTATTTATAACATGATGGATACTGTTGTTTTCAAGTAATTTAGGCTATTACTTTTCTATCAGCTACATGTTTCCTATTTGATCTACATTCTTATCCCCATATATCACCTTGCATGAAACAGATCCTTGATTCTGGGAGCTTCTTCATCAGATGTCCCATGTAAAACTGGCTTCCAAAATCTTCAGCACGGACAAAAGCTCCATATTTTGGGAATCCCACCTCATAGGGTGTGAATTCCACCCACTCTGCAAAGAAACACAAAAGATAAAGGTATAACTTTAATATGAGAATGTTAGAGCTGGTTTCTAAGATGAAAATATTAAAAAGCAAATCTCTCATAGGGATTTTTATTTATTTTATTTATTTCTTCACATTTATAGCCTGCCCTTCCTGGAAGTGAGCTCAGGGTGGGTAACAGCATTTCACTTATACAAAATATATTGTTAAAATTTAAAACATCATCATAAATATTAAAATGGTGGTCACAGCTAATAACATAGAAATTTTCTGGTTGTGGGAGGTTCCTAGCCATAGCCAGTAGTTGTTACATAAATGAACAAGGTGATAGACACCTCAGGGAGGCCATATACGGACATCCGCTGTCTCAGCCAAAAGCCTGGCAGAACCGGTCCGTCTTGCAGGCCCTGCAGAATTCAAGATCCCCCCACAGGGCCCTAATTGAAGTTACTGGTGCATGCATACAAAGTTGAACATAAAACTCCACTAATCTATCCATAACTTGAAATTTTATAGAACAAAGTTTGAGCCCAGTGGCATCTTCAAGGACAACAGAGTTTTATTCAAGGTATGAACTTTCGTGTGCATATACACTGTCAGATACATTGAAATGGAAGTTAACAGTCCATACATATAGGCAGAGGGTGAAAAGCAAATTAGCATACAACATAATGAAGATGTTTTAAGAGATGCAAAGACCAAACAGGAATAACAAGCTAAGTGTATACGGTCACCGTTTGTTTGGATTTCATTACAGGGAGGAACACAGTAAAGCAAATAAATATGTCAAAATAGGAAACTAATGTGTAATGTGTAGAGCGAATTACAGTAGTCAAGCCTGGAAGTGACCATTGCATGGGTCACTGTAGCCAAGTCTTGGAGGGAGAGATAGGGTTTCAGCAACCTAATCTACTGAAGACGGAAAAGGGCAGATCGGGTGGCTGCAGTAACCTGGGCCTCCATAGAGAGAGAGGCATCCAGTGTCATTCGCAGGCACCTCACATTCAAAGTTGCCCCTTCCAGTGTGGGGAGCCTTATTCCCATATCCCCTCCCTTCTGACTTAGGGACAGGATCTCTGTCTTTGATGGATTGAGCATCAGCCAACTCTGCCGCAATCATCCAGCCACAGCCTCCAAAGCCTCAGCCAGATTATCAGGGGCAGAGAATGGATAACCTTCCAATAACAGAGCTGGGTGTCATCTGCATATTGATGGCAACCCAGCCCATACCTTCAGACCAACTGGGTGAGGGGGTGCATATAGATGTTAAATAGCATTGACAAGAGGAACACCCCCTGCAGCACTCCACATTCCAGTGGGTATCACGGGGAGGTCCTCTCGCCCAGCGCCACCCTCTGTCCCCAACCATGGAGAAAGGAGGTAAACCATTGCAGGGCAGTCCCCTGGACTCTTACATCAGTGAGGCGGTGGGTTAATAGATCATAATCGACTGTGTCAAACACTGCTGTCAGATCAAGTGATAACAGCAGTGCTGACCCGCCCTGATCCAGATGTCTACATTCATAAAGAACATAGGTCCAGTGTTGTTTTTTTAAAGAGCAGATGGACTACCACCTCCTTTAAAGCCCCTGGGAAAGTCCCAGTAGACAGGGACAAGTTGATGATTTCTCCCAGAGGGACTCGAATGCTCCCCACAAGCCTTCACTAGCCAGGAAGGGCATGGGTCAAGGAGGCAGGTAGTGGGTCTCACAGTTGCCAAGGTCCTGTCAATTTCCTCCTGGGAGAGTCAGCTGAAGTGGTCCAATACTGGACCTGAAGACAAACAATGGACTTCCAGTTCCCTTACAGTCTCAAGTGTGGTCAGGAAGTCATGGTGGAGTGTCATGATTTTGTTTACGAAATAGCTCACAAATGCCTCACAGCCAATTGTTAATTCCCTACTGTAGGTCTGCCCTGGGGCAGAGGTGTAATAGACTGAATAATTCTAAATAATTGGGCTGGGCGTGAGCTCAGAGACGCCATGGTGGCTACATAGAAATCTTTCTTCGTGGCCTTCACTGCCATCTCATAGGCTTTCATAAGCATCCTATAAGATGTTCATGACACTTTGTCATGAGCACACAGCCACCTTCACTCTAGCTGTCTTAGTTCCCACTTCATCCTCGCAGTTCCGAGGTATACCAAGGTGCTGCTTTGGTACGAGGGTATAGAGGGTGCTGGGGGGCAATCTCATCAATGGCTTCAGAGAGCCGGTGTTCCTAGTTCTCCACCAGCTCACCTAACAAGCTACCAGGGGGATCAGATCCTGCAGAGCTTCCTGAAGCCGACCAGGGTCCATTTGGCTCTGTGGGCAAGCATAAATGCGCTTGCCGCCTAAACAAGGAGGTCATAGTATGCTCAGCCGGACCTTCAGGTCAAAGTGGTCAGGCCATGGGACTACATCTGTAGCCGCCATCTGCTCCACATTTATCACCATCCCAGAATCAGATCCAGCGTGTGGCCTGCTTAGTGTGTGGGAGTCTATATAAACTGGGAGAGTCCCAGTGCCTCCATGGATGACACTAGGTCCCTGGCCTGAGATGCTGTATCATCTGCATGGACATTGAAATCCCCCAGGACCAAAAGCCTGGGGTGCTCCAATGCCCAAGACGATACTACATCTAACAGGTCAGACAGGGTATCTGTCAGTGTGTTAGGCGGTACACCAACCAGATAGCCAAACTCTCCTCAACATTGCACTGTAGACCAACACATTCAGTGCCGGAGGTTGTTGGGGTGGGGAGCAACCTGAAGGAATAAGATTAATGGATAAGCAATGCCACCACCACCCCGCCCATTCGTTCGAGACTGGTGAAAGACCAAGAACCCAGGTGGGGAACTTGGTTCATGGTCACAGTTTCACCCTCCCTCACCCAGGTCTCAGTCACACAAGCCAGGTCTACCTGAGACTTCATGAGATAATCACGGAGTACATTGATCTTATTATTTGATAGACCTGGCAATGAATAATACCAGTGTCAGAGATAGGTAATTTTTCCTAGCCCCACAACCAGCATCTCTCGGGATGAGACGTAGGTGGGAAGAAGTCCAAGCATTCCCGTATCTCTGACTTCTTCCATTCCAATTAAAGGAGCAGCGCCTATGCCCACCACTATATCTTCCCCACCGCATCATCAGTGGTATCCCTGACCCTTGCATGGCCTCCCTTCCTTGGTGTTGTCAGTCCAAAAATTGTACTCTTCAACAACCAACAGAAAGGCTGTGACCATCCAATTAAACTCAATCTACTCCTCCTTTCTAACCAATACCTCACAACAATCCCTCTGTTTAATTAGTTGGCCCACCCTACTGCAGCAGCAACCAATTGGATTAATTAGTTAAAAAAACAAAAACAAAACCCAATTTAACCGATTCCAAAACTTATAATCTAATTTGATTAATTAATTAATATGTTCAAATCAATCAGTGGGGAAAAATTAGGTTGGAGACAATTTTTCTTGTATTCTGCATTTTGATTGGCTTTGTGACAACATGTGTTTATAAAAAAGGATCAGTTATTTGGGTCACATTCTTCCAACCCTTTCCTGCTGCTTACACATGTGACACAAGGTCTGTTGTTTATGTTGCCTCAAAATACATGTTATTTTAGATCATGTGAACTGTCCTTTAATTTAAGGCCCTTACATAGAAGGCACAGAGAGAGAAGTGAGAAAGACCCTACAGTTTTTGTTGCTGTTCTATGCTCTGGGTCCAATATCTGCTTTGTAGGATGCAGTTTCAACTGATTTCACCAGCCAGACACCATCACAATCCAGAAATTGTGATTGGCATAGTTGGGTCACAAAGAGAAAGATAAAAAGAAAGAACTGAGTGGCACATCATTAAGACAGCTGTCTCGGTGCTGGAGTTATGATTGAGCTTCCTGTAAAGACTGGTTCCTTTTAAAAACTAGTATTGTAACATACATGCTTGTTTGTAATGTAATATGCAAGCTACCATACTAAAAAGTGACATCCAGGTAGGCAGCCGTGTTGGTCTGAAGCAGTAGAATAAAGTCTGAGTCCAGTGACACCTTTAAGAGCAAGGAAGTTTCATTCAAGGTATGAACACATGAAAGCTTATACCTTGAATAAAATTTTGATCATCTCAAAGGTGCCACTGGACTCAAACTTTTTCTAAAAAGTTATAGTTGTTGAATAGGTGAAAGAGACTGAGAAAGGGCTTACCTGAATATCCTTATTACTTTACACTGCAAAAGCGACAATTGCCAATAAAAGGAAATCAGACCTTACCCCAACTTTATCTTTATGGCATAGTAAAATCTGGAATTTGTTTATCATGGACAAAATTACTATGTCATTACAAAATACTACTCTTGATAAGACGAAACAATTATTTTCAGTGTGGTCTCCCATTCTAGAATATTTACAAATACAACAAGAAATCCCAATAGGGATTAAGGGTATATAAGGGAAGCAATGCTGCCGTGATTTCCAAGAAATATATTTACTATTCTATGTATTTTAAGCTTTTCATAATTGTGTTAATGTTCCTAAAGTTACCTCATTGTTGTATAGTTTTTGCATAGTTATTTATTGGTTTGTTGTTATATGGTTAACCTTAATAAAATTGTTATTTAAAAAGAAAGAAAGAAAGAAAGAAAGAAAGGGCTTACCTCTAAAATCTCTTGTGGGGACTTTGTCTTTAACATTGAGCGCCAGGTAGATAGGCAGAGGGTTCTGACCTCGGTTCGCTGCCTTTCTCTGATCTGAGAGTTTATGATTGTTGTTCTATTGAAGGAGGAATATATACACAATGCATCAGGTGGGAAGAAATAGGACCTGCAGGATGGCTTCTATAGTACCAGACAACATTAATTTAGCCAGAGCTGACTTTACATCACTAGTCCCAGTATATTTATTGACCATAATACTGTTGTTTTTATACTGATCCACAAGATGGCCAATTATCAAAAAACAAACTGAGGAGTGTAGTATATTATTAGCTGAAATGGTCAGAAAATGTACCCAAATGATATTTCCAGGTGAAGATTTTTGCAGGTGATTATAGCTGGCTATAATCTCCTGCCAACCTAGCAGTTCAAAAGCAAGAAATTGCAAGTAGATAAATAGGTACCACTTCGGTGGGAAGGTAACAGCGTTCCGTGCACCTTGGTGTTTAGTCATGCCAGCCACATGACCACGGAAACGTCTTCGGACAGTGCTGGCTCTTTGGCTTTGAAACGGAGATGAGCACCGCAACCCTAGAGTCGGACTGGGTTTCGACTGGGTTTCGAGCAAGGGAACCTTTACCTTTATAATCAAAGATAGACATCATTCAGCAGCCTCCAGTGCCCCAAACCCTTGGAAGAGTTTGCCACTGTAGTAGCTGAAAGTTATTAATCCCTCAAGAAAGATAATGTCTTCCCTAACTTGTTGTGCATTCCACCTTCCTCTGCCCCCTTCCCTTCTCTGCCAGGCTGAAAGAGGTCAGACACCAGTGGCTATTGCATGCTGCTGGTCACTGTTCACTCATCTACCTGAGGGAACTGTTCTGGCTGCCAGGAGCAGCAGCAGCCACAGCCATCAATCAGAAGCACAGGGCAGGTGAATGGTGGCTGCTGCTTCAAGTTCAGCGGGGGCTTCACCCATAGCTGAAGTAATGAGGGAACAGGCTACTGCTGTTGTGAAATCCAGGGACAAATACAATGTGTAAGAAGCTAGAGTGGATTCCCAAATATTTTTATTTTGGCCAGTTCTTGGGGGCCAAATCAGATGTTTAGCACAAGCTCTGGGTTTGGTAACCTACACCACCACCCAAAAACTGATGAGGGGAAAGCACAATGTGGTGGGAGGTGCCAAGCATAGTGGATGGAAGTGCTTTACTATGTTTGCTGGAGCTGGGATGAAAAGCTGCTTTGGAAGTGGTGTGCAGGTAATAACAGCTGGCTGGCAGATGGGCATCAGTGAATAGATGTCAATGTTTCAGTGCTGTCCAAAACATTAAGCATGAACACCTCCTTGCCTGCTCATTGCTTCTTGCTTCCAAACTGTATTTTTCCACCACCACTACTTGCCAAACTCAGTTACCAAACATCTGGTTCAGTGCTCCCAAGTACTTAACACTAGTGACTTTCAAAGCATGTTGGCTTCCAAACTGTATTTTTCCACCACCACTGCTTGCCAAACTCAGTTGCCAAACATCTGGTTCAGTGCTCCCAAGTAAATTAAAATGGATGGGCAGTCCATTGATGCTGTTTCCACAGCTTTCATGGTCATATGTAGGGATATGTGGTTGAGTTTGTGGCTGAACCACGAACCAAACCAGGAGGCTCATTTTTGAACCAAACTGATTCATGGCCCTGCAAACCTCATTGAAAGGGAGTGCAGTCCCTTTAAAAGGGGTTTGCAGAAAGCCCCAAAAAAGCTGAGCTCAGCCGCTCAGCTGTTTCAGGCTGTCTTCTGCAGTCCCTTTAAAGAAACTGCAGAAGTCAGCCCAAAACAGCTGAGCAGCAGGAACAGAAAGCAGGGGTTTAGGGGGACTCAGAGACCCTTTAAACCACTGATTTCTGCTTCATCCATGGAGCACTGATTTCTGCTCCATCTAAAAGTTCATGGAAGTTTGTGACAGTAGATCCATCATGAACTTCTATTCCCAAACCATGAACAGAGCACAATTTGTGATAAATTTTGCTTTGTAGTTTGGTTCATGCCCATCCCTAGTCATCCCAGGGATTATGTTTCAGTCCAACCTAAGGAAATTTTTCATCATCCAAGGTGCTCAATATATACCAGCACTGAGAGCCTACAAAACCCCTGTGTTGCTTTATATACTTCATGGTTCACCAATTTGTGTTTCAAGCCCAGTGAAACTACTTGTCAAGCTTCAAAGTACGTTTTCCCATAAAATCTTTGCCCTAACCTCATGTATACCATCTTCAGCTGTACAACTTGAAATGGGCCTTCCAAATATCTCAACCTTGATATGGAAAGCCATTATCAGTTTCAAATTTAGACTGCTTAATGCTGAAGACCTCCCGGTTTTCACTCAATTAGCAGCCTGTGAGTGCTGCTGTTCTTTGTGGGACAGAACCATGATTACAAAATCACTCAGTAGAGTCGATGGAGACTTATGAACCTCCTAACAGAGAGGAAAAGAGCATTACTTTCTGAGAAACTTCTTAAACAGGACTGGAGCCTTTTATTTCAAGATGCCAAAAGGAAATGCTCCCCCAATTTATGTGGGAATTAAATACCCAGTTGAATTTAACCCCACAATATCTTGGCACTCTATTTCCCCCATGAGTCTGTCATATATGAAAAAGCACTGCAATGCATTGCCCACAGCTCAGATGAAGGGTCATTTCCTTAGGACAACTCCTGAAGAGCGCTTTTGCAGCTGTCCTTTGTTGGTGGTTGATTCATTATCACATTTTTTTTCTATTGTCCAAAATAAGTAGCAGCCAGGGAGAAATTCCTCATAAAGTGGCTTTCAAAATATTTGACTACTTCAGTTGCTCATAAATTAAGATTATTTTAAGTAATTACAGCAAAACTTGCACAACTGTTGTAGCTAAATTCAGATTTGCTGTTATTTCCAATTCCTTCATGTTCTTTGGTGTAATAACCTATGGCTATTATGTGTAAATAAAGTATATCTCTGAAAACAAGCAAGCATAGAATACCCCATCATTCAGCATGGCTTCAACCATGAGTCCCCAAAGATCTATAAAGGATGTCTTGTATCCCGCAGTTGTCCTCTGGCATAGCTCGTTGTGGTAGTTCTTTAAGCTTTCCAAGGAAAAGGCACTCATTTTAGATTTGGCTGCTTGTTTACGAGCAAACTTGATTATCTCCCCAAGGTCTTTATTTGACCAATCAGCATCTTCATACAACTTTGTCATGGTCCTGAGAAAAGGCAGCAAAGAAAGTTCATGTTGAGCAAGTTTAAGGTTTTTTTAAAAAAAAAATGATCAGTTTTCTGTGTATAACGTACACAAGCTTCCATTGAACTTCAAGGTGGTACAAACTCCAAGTTACTAACCCCCTCAGTTGTTAAATTCTGTGGGTTTAGATATGTTGGTGCTCTCTGAACTCACATAAATTAAGTAGTAAAAAGTATTTTTTCTATGTAAGGCACAATACTAACTGACTGATTGAGAAATGTCAATATTAACGGTAGGGACCTATACCCATAATGTACTGGCTTACTTGTATATTCTTTTCATATCCATACATTAAAATATTTTTCCTTCCCCAAATTCTCCAAGAGTTGCTGTTCACATTACTTAGAAAAATTGAGATGTGAATCAATATCAGCAATATAGACCACAGCATCTGGTACTAGGAAGCTGCCATGTAGCTGACAACAGCACTCTCACATCATTAGTAATCCCCTACTCAGGGCTGCCAACTCTGGGTTGGAAAATTCCTGGAGACTTGCTGGTGGAGTCTGAGGAGGGTCTAGAATGGGGAGGGGAGAGACCTCAGCGGGTATAATTCCATGGAATCCACCCTCCAAAGATGCCTTTTTCACCAGGGGAACTGATCTATATGGAGATCAGTTGTAATTCCAGGAGATCTCAAGACCCAGTCTGGAGGTTGGCAACCCACCCCTACTACAATAAAACAGTACGATATGTGGGTGGCCCTAACCTACCACAAGCCAAAGCTGATACCTAAAAAGAAAACAATGTAGACCACATAGATTGTTTTCCCTAACCAACAGCTCCATTTCATCAGCCTGTAAGTTATGATGTTACTTAAACTGTGGTGGCATAAAGTAGTTTCTACTAATAGTGGGCTGTCACACAGTTTGTTATTTATGATGACAATGTAACTATTATTTGTTATCTTATAATGAAACTCAAGAGAGATCAAAATGAGCTAGTGGTACTTAGGGGGGTCAAAAATGGAGGAGGTACTGGCTTTGAAGTGAACATCAGACTAGTGGTCAAACTAGTCCAGCATCCTGTCACACAGTGGCAACCAGTTCCTCTGGAGGGCCAGCTACAGAGCATAGAGGTCAAGGCCTTCCCCTGATGATGCCTCCTGGCACTGGGGTTCAGTGGTTGACTGCCTCTGAATGTGGAGGTTTCCCTCAGTCACTGTGGCTAGTAACCACAGACCTATCCTGCATGAATCTTATCTAATTCCCTGTTAAAACTGGCCATCACTATATTCTCTAGCAGTGAATTTCACATTGTAATCTCTCTCTCTGTAAAGTATTTCCTTTTGTCCATTCTGAAGCTACTGCCCATCAGCTTCATTGGATGCCCTCAAGTTCTAGTATTTGGGGAGAGGAGAAAACATTCTCTTTGACAACTGTCTCCACTCCATGCATAATTTTATAAACCTCTATCATGCCCCTCCTTATTCGTCTCTTTTCTAAACTGAAAAGTCCCAGACTCTTCAGCCTTTCCTCATAGGGAAGGTGCTTCAACCCCATAATCATCTTGGTTGCCTTCTTCTGTACTTTTTCCTGCTCTGCAATGTCCTTTTTGAGATACGGTAACCAGAACTGTACACAGTATTCCAAATGAGGTGATACCATACATCTATACAGGGGCCATTTTATGTCCAATCCCTTTCCTAATCATCTCTAACAAAGGCCCCTGCCACACGGGAGGGGGGGGAAGCACGGGCAAAGTGCGGCTTTTGAAAGCCACACCAAAAGAGACAC
>NW_015163214.1:7133-39130 GCF_001447785.1 Gekko japonicus | reverse complement strand
AGGGGAGCAGCTTGCTCCCTGCCACTTAGCTGTTTCAGGATGTCTTGTACAGTCCTTTAAAGGGACTGCAGAAGTCAGCATGAAAAACTGGGGAGGGAGCACCCTCTGGAAGGGACTTCTCCTTTCCCTTTCTGCTCGTGGCTATCTCCTGCCAGCAGAAAGGGAAGGAAGAAGTTCTTCCTGGAAGTGACTTCTCCCTCAGCTTTCTGCTGGTGGTGATCCACTGCCAGCATAAAAGAGGGAACTGCCTCCTGGAAGGGACTTCTCCCTTCCCTTTCTGCTGCTAGTGAGCAGAAAGCAGGGCTATTTAAACCCTGCCTTCTGCTTCCTGCGAAAAGCCACAAGGAACAGAAAGCAGTGGTGATTTAAGTGGCTGATTTCTGGTCCCTACGAAAAGCCATGGGGAGCTGAAAGCAGGGTTTAATTGGCTCCCAGCCTTTTAAACCAAACAGTTGAGTGGCAGAGAGCTCCCAGCCCCTCAGCTGTTTCTCGTGAAGAGCAGAAAACAGGGATAAACCCCAGTGTTCTGCTCTTCACAAATGCTCCCAAGGCACCACAGATTGCCCAGAAATTCACTGAAGTTAGTTGTGGCTCTTCAGTTCACAAACTTTGGTTCATGAGCCACAAACAGGCCAAAATTTGTGATGAACTTTAGTTTGTCTGCCGGTTCGTGCCTGTCCCTCTTCCTCTTCCTGGGTTCCACTTACCTCATTCTCTTGAAGGACGTGCTCTAACTGAAGACAACCCTTCAGGGCAGCAGCCACCACTTTCTTCCGTTTCTTCAGGAAAATCTTTTCATCTGAGCACAGATCATAGTCTAGTCTCACATCAAGTTGTTTTGGGGTTTTCCACAGCCAGCCTTCAGTCCTAAGAGCAAAAAGAACACATTGGATTGGCTTTAGATGTTGCCATATGGTCTAAAAAATTACATTTGTACATGTGCACTCAAGGATTTTTGTTTTATTTCTAGTACAGTTGTACTTTTGCCCCATATTGAACCAGAAGCTGTTGTTTTAAGTAGCAAAACTGGTTACCGTTCAACAGGATCAAAGCTATCATTGTAAGAAGGTGAAAAAGATGTCTACATGTATGGACAATAGCCATAATGTGGATATGTTAAAACGTAACATATCTAGCTGCGGTGGCTCAAGTGGTTAAGACGCTGAACTGCAGGCTGTGGAAGGTTGCTAGTTCAGCAGTTCGACCCGGGTGCCGCATGACAGAGTGAGCTCCCGTCTCTAGTTCCAGCTCCTGCCAACCTAGCAGTTCGAAAGCAAGAAATTGCAAGTAGATAAATAGGTACCACTTCAGTGGGAAGGTAACAGCGTTCCGTGCACCTTGGTGCTTAGTCATGCCGGCCACATGACCACGGAAATGTCTTCAGACAGCGCTGGCTCTTCGGCTTTGAAACAGAGATGAGCACCGCAACCCTAGAGTCGGATTCAACTGGCTTTCGAGCAAGGGAACCAATCTAGGCACATTTTGAACAAATCTTTTGTTCCTGAACCTTATGAACCTCGCTTTTTTCCAGACTAGTATTGTATTTCTTCTCTTCTCCTTTTTTGCTTATGCCAAGATTAAAGATGAAAGTGTGCAACTAACTCCTAATTATTTGAAATGTCCATCTGCAAATACCTTCACTAACAAATGCTTATTTCTTTTCCTGCAGCTGGTTAAGAATCCCAGAACTTTACACAGAAGCCACCTTTGTCATGACTATCTGAAATATTACCGCGTGAAAGGAAGCAGCAGGGAGCATGAAAGCCTGGCAATTAATCAGGTTTGTACCTGTCCTGAGCAAACCAAGATGTGTTCCTGGTATCTGAACTGAGCCTTAGATACACGGTTACAATCTAAAGAGTTAAGTGTATTTAAACCTAGTGAAATAAGTGGCTTTAAATACGCTTAAAACATTGTGGACTGTGAGCCACTTGATCCACACTGGCATGGTGCATTAATATCTGATTAAAGAGCAGACATACTAATTTTCAATGCTTTTAATGGAAGTTTCCTCAGTTTCCTATTACAGATGAAGCACTTTCACACACATGAGTACAGATTGGAATTGCTACTTTGTATTTCAAATGTATATTGCAAGAAGAAAGGTCTTCCATAAGGTATATCCAAGAGAGCAGCTGTGTTGATCTGAAGCAGTGGAACAAAGTCTGAGTCCAGTGGCAAGACCAAGGAAGGTTTTGAAATATACTGGGTTCAGACGCGTAGAAGTGATCAGCTCATAGTTTATTAGTGATTCAGCAAGAGAAAGAAGACTCACTATCCCTGGCTGAAGCCAGGTATTTATGCCTGAAAACGGTTACACTCAAAAACACCCCACTCCCAACAATAGTCTATTTACACTCTATTGTTTCCCAATTGGTTTACTCTAGGATCCTTATCTCCCTACTGGTCCATTCTAGGATCCTAGCAATCTATTGTTATGCATCCCAAGCTCAGTCCTTTTGCAAGGACAGTTCAGGCTCAATACATAACACCCCTCCCCCCAAGGTTCAGAGCCTCTTCAACTGACGAAGTCCTTTAAGTACGCTGGTCGGCGCTGCTCACGGTTCGAGTGGCGTGGTTCCACTGATGGGGCTGCAGGTTCAGGAACCATGTCAGGTGCCTGCCCCGCCGCCAGACTGGGAGAGGGTGATGGCGCTGGGACGTTGTCAGGGCCACCAGTGGCGGCGGCTGCTGGCATTCCGCCAACGGCCTCTGAAAGCTGTTCATTGATTTCTGGCTGGGTGCTGCTGGTGGGCATGTTCTCCTCAGGCTTGGGCTCCTCTGAGCTTAGTAGATCCTCGTCACTGTCTTCTGGTGTGTGTATCCCAGGTTCAGCGGGGAGGAGACGGCGGGGCTATGTGTCAGCGGAGCCTCTGGCCGTCTTCTGTGGATACCTCCTATGATAGCGGCCCGGTCACCCTTATAACCTTGGCGGGGACCCAGGCTGGGCCGCTGGAGAAGTTACATGCATAGATGGAAGAACCTGTGGGGAGCGGCTTGATTCTCTGGGGCCAAGCTGTGCTCCGGAGCGCGGTCCGGGTGCAATCAATCGAGATGGGTTGTGAGGCACATTCCCATTGGGAGTTCCACGGGGCTGCGGCTGGTGGTTGTGTTTGGGGTTACTCACTGGCCCAAGAGGAAGGCCGCCAGTCCTGTGGAGGGACTCCTTAGTCATTCTCACCATCCGCTCAGCCTGGCTGTTAGTTGCGGAGTGGAAGGGAGCAGAGCGAATGTGTCAGATGGCATAGTAGTCTGCGAATTCCCGAAACTCAGATGAGGTGAAAGCCGTCCTGTTGTTCATTACGATAGCGTCTGGAATGTCATGTGAGCTGAAGATCTGCCATAGGGTGCAAATTGCTGCTCGGGATGATGTGGAGGGGACCGGCACCACTTCTAGCAATTTGGAGTATGAATCCACTGGGATGAAGAAGATCTGGCCCTGGAATGGGCTCGCAAAGTCGAGGTGCAGGCAGGCCCATGGCTTGTGGGAGGACTCCCACTGATGCACCAAGGCCCTCGGGGGCTCCGGCCAGGACTCTTGGCATGTCTGGCAGTGTTTAACACAGTCCTCAATTTTGCTGTCCATGCCAGGCCACCAAACGTAGTTGTGGGCTAGCGCCTTCATACGCACAATTCCCACGTGCGTTTTGTGTAAGGCTGCTAGGACTCACTGGCATAGCGGAGCGGGTACAACCACCCAGCTTCCCCACAACAAGAAGCCCTTGTAGGCCGACAAATCGTCCTGGCATGAGGAGAATGTGGCAAACTCTGGGCCCACCTGGCTGGTGAGTCAACTCCTCCCCACCCAGTCCAAAATGCAGGAGAGCACGCAGTCCCGTGTGGTGTGGTGGGACACATCGGGTACCTGGATGGGATGGTCAGGCAGTTCCTCAAGGAGCAGAATCTGGTGTGCAGGCACTGGGTCCGTGTCACAGGAGGGCAGCAGGAGGCGGCTGAGACCGTCTGTGTGATGCATCACTTTACCGGGCCTGTGGATGAGCGCACACTGGTAGCCAGCCAAGAAGATAGACCATCGGAGCACCCTAGGGGACAGCATCTGTGAAGTCTGGCGATCCAAAGCCAACAGACACAGGAGGGGGTTGTGGTCTGTTATGATGGTGAAAGGCCCCCCTTAGAGGTAGTTGTGAAACTTCTTGACACCAGCCATGATTGCCAGCACCTCTTTGTCAATCTGCACATAGTTGTGCTTGGCCAAAGACAAGGTATGGGAGTAGTAGGCCACGAGGGCCTCGTGGCTGTCGGGCAGCTTGTGTCCAAGGACAGCCCCCACCCCACACGGGGATGCGTCGCAGGCAAGGACAACAGGGAATGTCTCATCGAAGTGCGCTAGGACTGCATTGGAGGTGAGCAGGTCCTTGACGGCCCAGAATGCGGTGGCATGCTTCTGGCCCCACACCCAAGGCGCTTTTTTATTGAGAAGGTGGTGCAGGAGCTCGGCAATTGCAGACTTGTGAGGCAAGAAGGAATGATAGAAGTTCAACAGCCCCAAGAAAGCCTGAAGTTCCAGCTTAGAGAAGGAGGTTGGAGCATCAACGATGGTGCAGTCCTTGTCGGGCGTCAGATGGATGCCTTGAGCATTGACCAAGAACCCCAGGAACTCAACTCTCAGAACCCCCAGGAGGCATTTTTCCTGCTTCACCTTCAGGCCAGCGGTGTGGAAACGTTGCAGAATGGTGCACAGCCTCTTGGCAAAGGTCTCGGCCTTGGGGGCAATGATCAAAACATTGTCGAAGAATGGCTGGACCCCAGGGATACCTTTAAGGAGACAGTCCATTAGATTTTGAAAGATTCCCCGGGGCCACACTGACCCTGAATTGCAGCTACCACACCTGGAACGCACCCCTGTGCATCATGATCGTCTGGGCCTCTGCAGTGGCATTGTCTATGGGGAGCCGCTGGTACACCTGGGCCAAGTCCAATTTGCCGAAAAACTTTGCACCCGCCAAAGATGCCAAAACATGGCTGACTACTGGAACGGGATAAGCGTGGTCCTGTAGGGCTTTGTTTTGTTTATGGTGCACTTATAGTCCACACAGATATGGATGTCCCTGTTGGGCTTCACCGCGGTGACGATGGGGGTCTCCCAGAGGGCATGTGACACTGGCTCTAAAAAACCCTGTGCTACCAGGCAGTCCAGCTCTCCATCTATCTTGGGCCGCAACGCAAATGGGACGCACCTGGCCTTCATATGGATGGGGCGTACAGCTGGGTCGAGATCTAGGGAGACCGGCGGACCGGTGTAGCGACCAAGTATCCCATCGAAAATGGCCGGGAACCTGTCACACATGTTGCTGAAGTTCGTAGGCTGCACGTGATGCACCCCCGTCACCCTGAACCCCAGGGGAGTGAACCATGACAAACCCAGTAAACTAGTATGCCTCCCTTCCACCACCGACAAATCTAAAAGTCCTTCAAAGTTCTTATACTGCACATGGAACTTGCCCCCCCTTAATGGCCGCCGGGTTCTTTTGGAAGTCTCTGAGGTTGAAGCCTGTGGGTTTTAGATGGGGACCCCCATGCAGGCAGAGCTTCCTGAGAATCTCTTCTGAGATTATGGAGATGGAGGACCCCATGTCCAACTCCATTTCGCAAGGAGCCCCCTCTATTAACACAGTTACTTTAATTTTGTTAGGAGTGTCCTGGGACAAGTGTAGTACCTGGTGTTGGTGGACAGCTGTATTGTGGAGCTCTGCGGATTCCTGGTGAGTGGTTGGATGATGCCAGTTTCCACAGGAGTGGCAGACTCATGCGATGTGGCCTTGTTTTCCGCAGGTTTGACAGATTGCATCATGGAAATGGCAGGAATGGTGTTCGTGCTCTTCACTGCAGCTGGTGCAAGGCTCTTGAGCGATGGTCTTCGCGGGCTGCAGGGCAGTCACAAATGGTGGGCGTGAGTCCCGGCGAGCCGGGTGGTGTACCTGGAGTATTTCTTCCTCATCCGAGGTGTCGGAGGCCAGGGATGTGGAGGCCTGATGCGTGGAGTGGACCTGGTGATCCCATTGTGCCTTTTCAAAAGCTGTGGCCATGCGTAGTGCCTTGTCCAGTTTGAACTCGTTGGTACCGATGAGTTTGTGGCGGAGTTTCTGTTCATGGACGTCCCAGATGATCTGTGTTAAGAGGGTGTCCTCAGGATCTGGGAATTCACAGTTTATGGCCAGCCTGGGGAGATCAGCTATGAAGTCGGTGGCCGCTTCACCAGACTTTTGGTGGTGCGCTAAGACGTCCATGTGCTTCGCCATCTTGGTTGGTTGAGGTGCGAAATGGCCAGTGAGGGCTTTGACAAGTTCATCGTATGTGGCTGCTTCAAGGGTTTTAGGAGTGACGAGGCCCTGGGCTAGGGGTAGCATGGCGATACCACATGTGCTGAGCAGGAACGACTTCTTGTCTGTGTCGTCTATGCCTTGGAACCGAACGAAGTACTTCAGCTGCTCTACCCATGCTTCCCAATGCTCAGGGTGAGCGGGGTCGAACACAGGAATAATTCCCAGAGCAGCAGCCATGACCCGTGGAGTAATGCGAGGCACGGAGTCCTGGAGATGGTTGTGCGGTGTGGTGCTGGAGGCTGGGTCAGGCTCACTCATGGGGATCCCATCCTTGTCACCAGTGAAATATACTGGGTTCAGATGCTTAGAAGTGATCAGCTCATAGCTTATTAGTGATTCAGCAAGAGAAAGAAGACTCACTATCCCTGGCTGAAGCCAGGTATTTATGCCTGAAGAGGGTTACACCCAAAAATACCCCACTCCCAATGATAGGCTATTTACACTCTATTATTTCCCAATTGGTTTACTCTAGGGTCCCTGTCTCCCTACTGGTCCATTCTATGATCCCAGCAATCTATTGTTATGCATCCCAAGCTCAGTCCTTTTGCAAGGACAGTTCAGGTTCAATACAGAGCCGCCCTGAGCCTTCTCTGCGGGGAGAGCAGGGTATAAATTTGACAATAAATAAATAAATAATACACAACAGGTTTATTCAAGGGATGAGCTTGCATGTGCACACTGGACTCAAATGTTGTTCCCTTAAGGTATAAACATTCTTCAACCATCGTAACTGTATGAAGCAAGAGTAGCATGGGATACATTTTTCATATTAAATCAACCTGGAAGAAAACCCTCTAAACCAAGTCTTCAAACATCCTATTAGAAAACAACATTTCCTCCTCTCTTGCTCTGGGCCTCACCAAAAATATTTTAGGTGGCCAGGAAACCCAGAATGTCAGCCAAGATCTTGTAAGGTAGTTGTGTGATATCTCAGACAACTTCCTTTGTTCTCAAGGCAACCTAAAATGGCAACTGAAATCTCATGTGGTAGTTGTTTGAGATCCCAGCATTTGAAAACTTTCTTAATTTCATTTAATAGCACTTCTTAGCCCCATGTTGGTCTATAAGTCAACTCTGGGTATCCAACTTTCTGAATTTATTAATCAACATGGCAGTGGGGACAACTAAGATTAATGTATGATGAAGCAACAAAATTATCACTTAACTTAAATGACTGTGTGGGATGACTTTTAAAGAAGACATACTTTTTGTGTGAAGACATAAATATAATATATTTATAATAACTTGTCAAACATTTTGGTGGTATAAAAATGTGGAAAGTCTCTATGCCAGCACCAATAGCACCAAGGAAACTTTGAACAGCTGTCACTAAGATTTTCATTTGATATTTTGCAACAGAGATGCATTTTTGGTAGCAATGATTCTTCTATCCTAATTAACAACACATCCTAGCACAGACAGGTGCATATGATTGTGGAAACAGGGAACATTTTCAGTGCATTTCTTCTAGGGATTTTTACCATTCTAAAATGCTGACAGATAAAACTTCTAGTTCCTTATCTTAGGATTCATTTTGCTCAAGGTAGCTCATGTGCCTAACCAAAGACTGTATAAAAGGAATGTGGTAGAAGACAATGATCTGAAACAGATAGTGAACCATCATGTCTACCAAGCCTTCTGTGGCCCAATTCAATTGTAAGCAAATGCTGAATTAGGACAGGATGCTCTAGTGAATATTTTCAGCTTCTGTAGATATTCTGGAGCTGGTGGGATAAATATTGGGTGGCATTGGCAATGATACAAACACAAGACTGGAGATTGTACCTGTTGTAAGGTGACTGAGGCTTTGGTTTCTACCTATTTTTTGGATGGGGCAGGGAAACCTTACTGATTCAATGGCAAGATAAAAGCCATAAGAACATAAGAGATGCCAATGTTGGATCAGGCCAAAGGCCCATCCAGTCCAACACTCTGTATCACACAGTGGCCAGAAATACCAGTGCCATCAGGAGGTCCACCAGTGGGGCCAGGACATTAGAAGCCCTCCCACTGTTGACCAAGCATGGCCTTTCAGATGTGCTACTTCATTGTCACAGTCAAGAAGTGACTAATACTAGCAATAGGGAACATGAGTATTTTTCTTGAAAATGTTAGGTGATCATGACAATTACATGTTATTCTCTTCTGTTTTGTTAAATGTTTCCAGAAAATGGTTACAGCCCAGTTGTTCCCAAATGAGAAACATAGGCAAGCCCAGGTTTACCACCAAGTGTACATTCAGTGAGCTGCAGCCAACCATGATTCCCTTGACAAATGACTGACATGCCTTTTTTACATTCCCACTTTTGTATTTCGTTAGGTGTAGGCTTAAATATCTTACTTGTATCCTTTAAATATGGAATGTGTGAAATGGACTAATTCTGTTGTGGCATGGTCCACCAAGGCAATCCTGGTTGTTTCCATGAGACTCCATACAAAATTAGGATAAGAAAAGGATGGGAGAAAGAAGAGCAGGGAAGTGTTTGTGGATTTTTAGTTAGGCTTTAGGAAAGGTTCTCTTACCAATCTTTTGACGTCACATCCAACTCAAATGTTTTGTTCTGGGGGGAAAAATAAAGAGTACATGCATTTCTTCAAAGCCACTGGGATATTAAAGGTTTCATTAATTTCAGTTTTAGAAAGCATTTTACTATCTCTAACATTTCCTGGCTCCTTCTTAAATAATAATATCAGGTAAAGCTTCTGCCTCTTTATCATAAGATCAATTTTAGACATTTAGACAGGAAAATTTTGCCACAGGTGAAAAACAAGGAAGAGAGATGTGTTTGCTTTTCCAATTATCAATGGTGGTATAAATGCACCTTGGATTACTCTATAAAAGGTATTGGTGCATTACTTGATCCCAAAAGTCAACAATTAACTCTCACCTGTGGTGCTGTCACATTCTCTTTCATGGGAAGTGAATTCAGGGGAACACTCATTATCTCATTTGGATCCCCGGAAGCCTGCATTAAAAAAAATGGCATTACTTACCACAAGAAAAACTTTATAAAGCAATCCACATTGTTTCCTAAGGCCAGCACCAGATGCTGGCATACATGGGCAGTTGCTGAGGCCCCAGAGCCCTGGCAGGGCTGAACGCAAGCCTCTCTCCTGCTCCATCCACAGTGCAGCAGCCATCATTCTTATCTGTCTTCTCTCTTTGAGTGGCAGTAGTAGGATGGGTGCCTCCCCTCATCAGTCTGTCATTATTACACACTGAATCAAAATGTCATAGAATCATAGAGTTGGAAGGGATCTCCAGGGTCATCTAGTCCAACCCACTGCACAATGCAGGAAATTCACAAATACCTCCCTCCACACCCCCAGTGACCGCTGTTCCATGCCCAGAAGATGACAAAAAACCTCCAGGATCCCTGGCCAAACTGACCTGGAGAAAAATTGCTTCCTGACGCCAACGTGGCAATCAGTCTTTCCCTGGGCATGTAAGAAAGGGCCAGAAGAACCAAGCACTGAGGCAGCCCTTCCTGCCCTCCCTCTCATGATCTGCCTAAGTTCACAGAATCAGCATTGCTGTCAGATGGCCATCTAGCCTCTGTTTGAATACCTCCAAAGGAGAGCCCACTACCTCCCTAGAAGCCTATTCCACTGAGGAACTGCTCTGTCAGGAAGTTCTTCCTAATGTTTAGCCAAAAAGTCTTCTGATTAAATTTCAGCCCATGGGTTCTGATCCATGCCAGGCAGCCTCACCACTAGCTTCCTCTAGGCAGAAGAGCCAGGGACCAAGCAAGAGGTGGAAGTGGCTGATACAAGGCAGAACAATCTCCCACTGCATGGGCAAGCTGAGCTAGATAGCACCGACACTGACTTGGGAGAAGAATTGGGGCTGCTGGGCTACAAAGGGATGAGTCAGAACAGCCAGAGTGACTGGGCCTAGCTCAATGATAATGAAGTAGCAGGGCTGGGTTAAAACATGGGAGTTTGAGGCTGAAACAATACAGAGATTATTGGAGGATGCCTGCAAACCCCATCTGGAGTCTGCCCTACTGGGGGATTATGGGGTTGGCCTACCCCCAGGAACCAAGCCAATGGGAGGTCAAGGAGAAAGGGCCAGACGTGTCCTACATTGTCTAGGGAGAGGCTGCTGGCTGGAGGGAGAGGGGCCCAGGGGCACTGCCAACCCCCCTCTTCTCTGTATTCTGAGACCCTTCCTGAGACCTGGCTGACCAAAAGAAGGTCCCAGATGGTATGGCAACCCTAGATTCTGCCCCGGGCAAGTAAGAGCCAGACAGGCAGCTTAACATACCACCACTTAGTGGGAAAGGGTAGGCAAGTGCTTCCTGCTTCCTCCTGCTGTCTCTCATCCAGATAATTCCTGGCCAAGCAAGTGAGCTAGTACCAATGATGACTAGAAGAAGCCATCACCACTCCAATTAGCTGCCCTCTCCCTGTTGCTCACCTGCTGCTCATAGCTACTGACTTTCCCATGCAGATTAGCAGGAAGGCAGCAGCAGCAGCAACCACCAGCCCAGTATGTTGGAGAGAGGAAATATCATCACAGGCTGTACCTCAGGTGTATGAAAGGGAACCACCAGATGTCATCAAGTCCTTCCCCCCCCCAAAAAAAAACCATGTTGCCTCTATTTCCATCAGTTCTTTTTCAAATCTAGCATGGCAGTCTCTTCATTAAGACAAGGGATAACATACCGAACAGAGCCACCTTGGGAGTTCAATGTCCAGTTCTGACGGGAAATATTTGATATAGTGAAATTTAACAGGAGACGCGGGACAAAGCCAGTTGCGCAACGTGAGCTCCTGGGGTCCTTCATGGGATCCACCAACTGAAAGATTGAATCTTCGTTCTAAAAGAAGGTTGGGGGGAAAATCCTGAATATGTTGCAAAACTTTTTATTTTTGGATATAACAACATATTCAACATTACATTTCAAATAACATATATCCATATCTCTTATCTCCTCCCCCCCCTCATGGTGGCTTCCCACAATGCTCCTCCCTCCATTTCCTCTTATATTTTTATTATCTATTCACATTTTAATTCATAAGTTTCCAGGTAACAATATTTTACTCTATTCATTCAATACTTTTATATATTCTTGCTCTTAATAATTATCAAAACACAGTAAATTATGTTTTACATCCCAATTTTTTTCTAAATATTCTTTAAAGTCTTTCCATTCTTCAAAAAAAATTGATCTTCTTTGTTGTTGTTTCCTTGTTAATTTGTCCATTTCGGCCATGAATAACACTTTCTGTATCCATTCTCCTTTTTCTGGTATTCTGTCTTGTTTCCAAAATTGTGCATAAGTCATTCTAGCAGTTGTTATCAAATACCACAGCAATGTCTTTTTTGTTACATTTACTTCTTCCATCTTAAGTCCTAGAAGTAAAATCTCAGGTTCTTTTTTAAAGGTACATTTCAAAATTTTCTGCATCTCACTATGGACTTCTGTCCAAAAAGTCATAGCTTTATCACAAGTCCACCACATGTGGTAAAAAGAGCCTTCTTGTTTCTTACACTTCCAACACTTATTAGACATGCTTTGGTTCATAATTGCTATTTTTTTTGGCGTCATATACCACCTGTACATCATTTTATAGCAATTTTCCTTCACATTAATACAAGTCGATATCTTAATTGAATTTTTCCACAAATATTCCCAAGATGACATTGTCACCTCTTTATTCATATTTACACCCCATTTAATCATTTGCTCTTTTACTGATTCGTCTTCTGTAAACCATTTTAACAAAACCTTATAAAGATTTGAGATCATTTTATTCCCTCTTACCTCCCATATACATTCTATTTCATTTTTTCCTCCCTAAATCCAAACTTTTTTTGTCAGTCTTAAACAAGTCACAAATCTGTATATAATTCAACCAATCGTACTCAAAGTCTAGCTCCTCTCTCTCCTTCATCACAAAATTTTTCCCATCTTTTTTCAAAACATCTCTATATGGTAGCCAATCTTCGCCTTTATGTCTCGAATATGGTGTGATTACTTCTGCTGGTACAATCCAAAGTGGTCTTGCTTTAAATCCTGAATATTTTGTAAATGATGGAAATGTAGGCCAGACAGTAGTTTGGATCAAGTGAATTCCAGCACCTCCTTGTAATTAGATGAAACACGGCTTCCTGTCATCTTCATTATGAACTAAAGAGTACTAGTGGTTTTTTAAAAGTAGAATGTGTTACAGAGCTCTATTTGCAAGCAGGGCTATCTCAGCTGCTTCAGTGCCAAAGATGCACAGTGGGGGAGTGAGCCTATTATTTTCACTGACATGGCCCTGTCAGTATGGCATTGTGTGTGTCCAGTGGAGTCTCAGAAGGCTTCAGATGCATTAAGAAGGTTTTATCTTCCAACATTTTCAGAAACAACAGCAACTGTACCAGCATCATTAAAGTCAGTGTTCAGTTTCTCCTGATATAACCATCCTTATTATCATCTCTTCAATCTGTGTTTAATACAAAACGTCACTATGCTAGAACCAGGGACAGCTAAATATTCCTCTTTTAATAATACGCAACTAAGATTTCTGTAAGAACCATTCTCAGAATCCCAGTGTTTTATGTAATGGTATGTAAAAATAATAAGGTTGCTTTTATTTTTGCATATACCTAACACAGTCTTTTATCATTTATAATCCATTCTGAATTGCTGATATGTTTAACATAAACAGTTAGAATGGGCATGAGCATCGGAGCTTGCTCAAGAAAGGGTGAAGGAATCACTTACAGAAAAGCAGGTGGTGGTTAGTTTTTGGCATAATATAACAATTAATTGAAGTGACCTACGTGTTGAATCCTTCTGCATTCTCCCATTGTCCACTTGAACTTCCAAACAGGCAACTTCACGAGACTGTAACAGAGAAAAACAGAGGAAAATGCAGGACTAACTCTGCCCCAGCCTGGCTCTGCTATGAAAATGAAAAGTGATGCAAAGACCCTAAACCAAGGATTGATATGAGTGTATAGTCTTCAGAGCCCTGTTTACTGTGCTAGAACAAAGCAAACAAGTGCATTTGAGTATGTTGTGGTATACTTTTGAGCAGCCAGAACCAGCAGCCACAAATTAGGGACTATAATGTTAAAGTTCCAGGTAAAATGCTGCAAATTCAGGTAAATTTGAGCCCTTTCTTCTCATTCTCACAGTTTAAAATGACAAAGTTTAACCCTACTAATTTTAATGAGTGTATACTGATCTCCAATATCTCTCTTGCTATCCTATCTATAAATGCCAGTTCCCAATGCGCCAACTCTGCCGGGTTTGTGAATAAAAACTTATCTCTTTGGACATTTTACTGGTCTTTGCCATCAGCATCATCAATAATCAATCTGTTTTAATGTTTATATATATCTATTTTAATGGCTCCCAATAACTTCTGTAGGACAAACTTCATGGACTGCAAACTAGAAGAGTATTAAGGTACTGTTGGCTATCATTTACTCAGAGAGAGAGAAAGAAAGATACACTTGGGGACACTGTTATGGAGGAGGACAAACCCTTACATTAGCCCCTGGTCCCCCAGAGGTCCCCTCCCCTATATACATGCCTTATCCACAGTACCATAGAGAACAGAAACTGACTTGCAATAGGAATAGTTTAGGTAAAAAAGTAAAAGTGGGATCTACATGGATTCATGTGATTTTTATGTTGAAACAAAATAAAACCACCATCATACTGTAGACCAAGGGGAGTTTTGTAGAAAAAGAGCTAGGGGAACTCATTAGCATATGCCACACACCCTGACATCAGGGGCCCGGCGGTGGACCTGCAAGGCCGGCAGGAGTGCGAGGAAGCCCCGCCAAGGTCCTCCCTGGCCCCAGGCAGGCAGGGGTGGGGAGAGGTGGGGAGGAAGCAACTTACCCTCCCTCTTCTCCTGCCTGAATGAGGGCCGGAAGTGGGGTGGCCAGAAGCAAGGGGCGGGGCTTCATCGTGTGCCCCGCCCCTCGCACCTCACCCGGGGGAACTGCGATCCCCCGCGATCCCCCCTGAAATGACCTCTGCTGTAGACCATGTCTTAGTCTATAGGCAGTACCACAAAAAATCATGCCTCCACAGATTTGTGGTGCCACAACAGTGCAAAAGCATTGTTCTAAAGCATGGAACCTCATGGATCCTCCAGGTTTTTGCTTTGGTTCACCCCAGCATTACCATCAAATCACATATTATGTCCATGGGCACAGCTTGCACCCCAAAAATCATAGATCCACAGCTTCATGACAACATCATGCTGCAAAAACATGGTTCTGGGCCTTCTTTATTGCAGTCACACACTGTCTCGACATTTTCAGTGAGTTATGGATCCTTGGCCTTTTTGCATTTGGTCACCATGTACTCAACATCAGATCACATATCATGTCCATGGGCACAGCTTGCACCATAGAAATCACAGATCCACAGCTTTGTGGCAACAGCACACAGCAAAAATTTGGTTTTGTGCCATGTTGTTGCACAAACCTATGGATGCGTGATTTTTGTGATGCAAGCTCTGCCCATGAACATGGTATGTGATTTGATGGTGACGCTAGGGTGACCTGAAGCAAAAATCCAGAGGATCCGTGAGGATCCATTGTTCAGAACCATGTTTTTGCTCCATGTTGCAGCCACAAAGCCGTGGATCCATGATTTCTGCAGTGCAACCTCTGCACATGGATATGATATGTGATTGGATAGTGAGCTTTGAGTGACCCAAAGCAAAAATTCTGAGGATCTATGAGTATTCATGGTGCAGAACCATGTTTTTGCTGCATAGTGTCACCATGAAGCTGTGAATCCATGATTGTTTTTGTGTAAGGTGTGGCTATAGACATGACATGTGATTTGAGTGTGAGCTTGCAGTGATCCAAAGCAAAAACCCAGAGGATCCATGAGGATCCATGCTCCAGAACCATTTTTTTACTGCATGGTGTTGCCACAAAGCTGTGGATATGTGATTTCTGTGATGCAAGCTCTGCCTATGAACATGGTATGTGATTTGATGTTGATGTTGGGGTAAACCAAAGCAAGAATCATGAGGATCCATGAAGATCCATGGTTCAGAACCATTTTTTTGTTGCATGGTGTTGCCACGAAGCTTTGGATCTGTGATTTTTGTAGAGTAAGCTGCACCCATGGACATGACATATGATTTGATGGTGAGCTTGGGTTGACCCAACACAAAAACCCTGAAAATCCTTGAGGATCCATGCTTCAGAACCATGTTTTTGCACAATGCTGTCACTATGAAGCCATGGATCAGTGACTTTTGTGGTGTAAGCTTTGCCTATGTCCATGATATGTGATTTGATGATGATGTTGGGGTGACCCAAAGCAAAAAATTATGAGGATCCATGAGGATCTGTGCTTTGGAACCATGTTTTTGCTCCATGGTGTCACCACAAAGCCGTGGATCTGTGATTTCTGTGGTGCATGGACATGGACATGATATGTGATTTGATGGTGATGTTGGGGTAACCCAATGCGAAGACCCTGAGTATCCATGAAGATCCATGCTTTGGAAACTTTTTTTTTTGCTATTGTGGCACCACAAAGCCGTGGATGCATAATTTTTGCTTTACAATCTGTGACTATTGATATTATAGGTGATCTGATGTGGGATGACCTAGTGCAAGCATCATGAGGATCTATGAGGATCCATGCTTTGGAACCACATTTTTGCACTGTTGTAGTACCACAAATCCATGAAAGTCTGATTTTTGTGGTGCTGCCTATAGTGTAAGACATAATGCTGACAATGTTGACATGGGAGGGGGCTCTTTGGGGGTGGTACTTCCCCCACAGCTGGCTGGCAGCAGGTTGGAGCCCCTGGAATTGGGGGAACCTCTGCCCCGACTGGGGTCTGGCAACCCTAGGTGTATAGAAGGGCAAAAGCAGGTAGGTGGGAGAACAAACAGAAAGAAAGGTAGAAGAGAAAGGAATAACAAAGATCAGTAAGATCCCTGACCTGGATGGCCCAGGCTAGCCCAATCTTGTCAGATCTCAGAAGCTAAGCAGGGTTGGCCCTAGTCAGTATTTGGATGGAAGACCACCAAGGTATATCAGGGTCACAAAACAGAGGCAGGAAATGGCAAACCACCTCTGAATGTCTCTTGCCTTGAAAGCCCCACAGGGTCCCCGTAAGTCAGCTATGACAACAGCAAAAGAGAATGGGGGGGGGAGAAAAAGGGTGGAGGCAAGAAGAGGCAAGGGTGGGAGAAGCAGAAACATTGTGAAGAAAGGGCTAACAAGGAAAAGAATGGGTTTCTCCTTCCCTACCATTCATCAAAGATTCCCTAAGTTGTTTCCTAGCCTCAATGAGTTAAGGATCCCAGAATGTGAATACGTGTTTTATTCTTGCCACTTGGTGGCACTCAGTCACATTGTGGAAGACCTGATGGTTTATGGAAGCCAAAACCCAGTATCTCTACCCTGAGCATGAGTCGTTTCAGGGAATTGTGTGGGCGAACCAAGTGCCAGCAAGTATGAAGTCTAGTTCCAACTAGTCAGTCACAAGAATGCTATTTAGATATACAGATTCCAAGCACACTGACTTTACAGTCTAAGCTCTACTAATTAGTGCTGAGCCAAAGTGGAGGGGCCTGTTTCACAAACATTTTTGCCAAGCATGTTTTCATATTGCTGGGTGACGTGGTGCATAACTGTTGGCAAGAGGTGGGTGTCGAGAGGAAGAGGGGAAATATGCCTAAACCTATGCTTCCTTGCTTGGGATATGCACAAAGAAGGGAGCTTCCCATTAAAAATAATGGAGGGCAGAGGAATGGTACCCATATCTGGATTCTCATACTGTCATCTGAATGTGTATCCAAATGTGGATGTCATTCTCTGAGCAGTATTGGTTTCAGTGAGATGCTATTCAGACACATACTCCAATTTGAGGGAGTATGCACACAAATTCCAAAAGTTTCCTGGTTTTATCTGAATACCCCATTTTGATTTCATTTCTCCCTTGTTCATAATGATAGCCTTAGATGGCGTAAAAAATATAAGGTTCGGCAGCAACACAAATGAGACACTAACCCAAACCAGTGACAAAGATCATACAAAAAAGATCATACCAGTGACAAAGATCATACAAAAAAGAAAAAGAAACTAAAATTGCCATATCAACCCATCCCTAGTGTTGACCTGGTTGTCATGACAACGGGGATCCTTCCTCCCTATTCTCAAGTAGAAGAAATAATGGTGAACCATTATATAATGGTGAACTGTGAACATGGACTGCAAATAAAAGACTGGACAAATCCCTAAAACTTTTGCTGTGAAAATGAAGCTTGGGCTCTGCATTACTGTTAAACATTAAACACTACTATTGAACAATTAAGGAAAGATGATAGCATAGAAAATTACCACTAAGGCTCCATTAGTAACAATCTTTTCTGGAACATCAGGGCTAAAAGGGGAAAAAATAAGGGAAGGGAAAATAACATTACTTAAGTAACTATTTGACAATTGGATGGTAATTTGTGTTTTGCTTACTTTTCCATCAACAATGTTGTAGCTAGAAGTATAGATGAATAACAGATTGTCCATGTAGACCACCTCCCATGTTTGTCATATTGTCTAAGATTTATTTGAAATATTTATAAGCCTGACTTTCTCCTGACCAAGTCAGGACTCAAGATATGAACTATTGCCTGAATCCAGTGATTTCTTGCAGACATGACAGCTCTAATGCACACACATTCTGCTAGGGCTTTGCATCTAATGGTAGTGCCAGCTGCAGTGGTTCTGTGATAGACCATCTGGTTTGCATGCAGAAGGTCCCATTTAAAAGGCTCAAGTAGTAGGCAATATGAGAGACCTCAGACTGAGACCTTGAAAAGCTGGTTGAGTAAACAATAGTATGGTTGATGAGCAGACAGATTCACTATAAGGCAGCTCCATGTGCATGATAGACAAAGCTATCCCTTTTCATTTAAGCAGGCTGGGAAGACTGATTATACAGTATAAACTAGGGATGCTGTGAATTTCACAGCAAGCCTAGAGCAAAGTTGAACATATCCTCTTTGGCACTCATGATCAGACTCTGAGCCAACCAAGGTTACATTTACCTTGCACCAGACAACTCAAAAAACTGCTGAACAAATTTGCAGCTGCTCTCTTGGTCAGAAGCCAACTATGGTCCTTTCCGCATTTGCCTGCCACTCCAGATTTTCTCAGTGTTCGAGTTGAGGCAATTTAAGTCCACGGCAAAACAGCATCCAAATAACCCGGGGCAACAGCAGGCTGAAACTGGGCTGACCACTGAAGGGAGGCAATGCAATGCAGAATGGGGGGGGGGGACCCAGGAAGAAGAAGAGATTGGATTTATACCCCGCCCTTCACTACCCAAAGTAGTCTCAGAGCAGCTTACAAACTCCTTTCCCTTCCCCTCCCCACAACAGACACCCTGTGAGGTAGGTGGGGCTGAGAGAGCTCTGACACAAACTGCTCTTTTTCAAGGACAGCTGTGCCAGAACTACGGCTTGCCCAAGGTCATCCAGCAGGTGCAAGTGGAGGAGTGGGGAATGAAACCCAGTTCTCCCAGATTAGAGTCCACACACTTAACCACTACACCAAATAAAAAGGTTGAACTCAATTTTAGTGCAGAATGGGGGGGGAACCCTGGATTAAAAAGAAACTTGAATTTGATTTTAGTACAGAATTGCTTGGAGGATACCACCGTGAACATGGATTAAAAGGAGAGTGCAGAAAGGGCCTATCAACAACTGAGGGATCATCTGGCAGTGTAATTCTGATCTTCCAGCACTTCTCTGTGCCCCCTTGCTGTGGTGGACATAGGAAAGTTTCAGAAGAGAGCTTGGAATGGAGGAAATGAGGCATCTTATCTCCCTACCTGCAAACAGGGAAATAAAATGCAGATCGCTGCCCACCTAACTTGGAGTGGGCGCAGGGAAATGAGATGCCAATTGCTTCTGTTCCCTCCTGAGCTTGGGGGATGGGGAACAGAAGCAATCAGCTTGTCATCCCCTCACCCCATGCAGGAGAAACTGATTGCTAATATTCTCTCCCCACTAGCTAGAGGCACAAGAACAGGAGCTAATTGCTTCTGTTCCCAGCACCCTAATAATTTCTTATGTCCCTCACTGCCATACTAGACATGATGGCATTGATGGGTCCAACCCATATAAGACAACATCATTTTAAAGAATTAAAAAATGCTGCAGTATGGCAAGCTGGTGTGTTCTAAATCCCCACCCCCACCTTTTCAAGTTTTAAAACATCTGCAGGGCATGCAACCGGATTGGGCCCTCACTACATTTTTAAATCACTTTGAAATGACAGTGACATCCATGGGTCTCTATCTCACACTTTCAGTGAATTCCAGGGAGGCTGTGGAAATTGTGAACCAGTACCCAGAGGCAGTTTTGGGGTAGATGGAGGCTAAAATATTCAAACTTAATCCCAACAAAACAGAGGTTCTACTGCTGAGGGGAAGCTTTGACTCAGGAATTGGGATATCACCTATTCTGGATTTGGTCACATTCCCTCTAATGGAGCAGATTTGTGCTTGGGGGTGGTGCTGGACCCAGGCCTCCTGTTGGATAAACAGGTGGCAGCAGTGGCCAGGGGTGCCTTTAGCCTGCTTTGTCCCCCCCCAAGGTTAGAAAGATCTTGCCACTGTGGTGCATGCCTTGGTAACATCTAGATTAGATTACTTCAGTGTTTTCTATGTGGGACTGCCCTTGAAAACTGTCTGAAAGCGACAGTTGTTGCAGAATGTTGAGGCCAGTTGTTGAATGGAGTCACCTGGTCTTGTTCCATCTACATGGCTTCCCAATTTGCTTCTGGGCCTAATTCAAGGTGCTGGTATTAACCTTTAAAACTCTATATGGCTTGGGGTCAGCACACCTGAAGGACCATCTTCTCACACCTGTTGTTATCATCTTATTGGAGGTCTGCTTCAGGTACCACTCCACCATCTGGGGCTAGACATGTGGCAACTCAAGAAAGGGCCTTCTTGGTCATGGTACCAAAAGGAACTCTCTCCCCAGAGAGATTCATCTGTCTCCCTCTATTGTTGTCTTCCACCAGTAGGTGAAGACTTTTATGTTTTGTTTGGCACACTCCCAATAACTATTATTGGCCCTAAGATATGGAGTCTTGTGAGCAAAAATTCTACTTTGTGAGCTACTGGCATTAAAGTTGTGAGTGAGCGATTTGGCTACTGCATAAATTAGTTTGCTCCGGAGCCATCCTTCCTGAGCTAAGACAAAAATGTGTGAGCTGGAGGCTAAAAAAACTGTGAGATAGCTCACACTAACTCAGCTTAGAGGGAACACTGCCCTGCTGCCTGGTTGTGTTGTTTTTTATTCAACATTTTTTCCAATATTTTTTACTGAACTGTCATTTTATATATACTTTATTCTAAATACTCTTTTAATGTTTCAGTGTTCACCACCTTGGGTGCCCTCTTTCGGTGGAAAGGCGGCACAGAAATGTTTTAAATAAATATATAAATAGTTTCACACTCAGGGAGAAACTGAGGAGAGAGATTGATCAGCTGTGCGCTGGGTTGTCTTCTTCCCTGCAAACTTCCCCCGGAGTGCCTGCAAGCCTGAGACACAGTGGTCCTTTCTGCACTTGGATCTCATTCCTGGTTTTATCAGAGTTTAACTCGGGACACAATATGTTGCATTTATCCCTGGTTATAACAGCGTCTGTTTATCCTGGGACACGTGTAGGGCAAAACTGGGGTGACCTCATTGTAATGTGGAAACAAAAAATACCTCGAGATAATTACAGGGGTGAACTCGTGTAGTGTGGGATTTAAGGTCTAGTGCGGAAAGGACCAGTGAGAAGTTTCCTGTTCAAATAATTGGCTCCCTGGTCACTCCAGGCAATCAGATGGTGACCTGACCCAGGGGATGTTCAAGCATCCCTGCTATACACTAGAATACACACGGATTGTGCTATACTAGAACTCTTACCCATGACATCTAGTTTTCTATGTGCATGGAGTTTTTATACAGAGGGACAAGATATCCCCCCCCCCCACATACAGTCTGAACTGATACACTCCAAGAACAGATTGGACATTTGGTCACTTGGCCTTAGTGTACTCTGAAATTACATAATAGGTATGTCTGTTTACCAAAGTCTCTTATTAAGTACTGTCATTACCAATCTGACAGTTACGGCTGTCCTTTGCTATTAAGGTAAACTCAAAATTCCTCAGTTACTATTCTTGTCCCATGAAGCAAATATGAAAATGTATCAGTTTTTTTTTTTATTTAGATACTGATCAAATTCAAGGTGTTAATAGGTATTCAAAGCAAGCTCTTCATTAAAGCTATATGCTTTGGCTAGGCACCACTGTTAATGGTATACATGAAAACCAGCTTTTACCTGCTTTCCAGTGTAAATTCAACTTCTAGTTCCTCCTTACCCTGAAAATAAAATACAAGCAAGTAAAAAACAGTAGTTATTTGCTCACAAATCCCTTCTAGCAGTAGAGAATTTATGATGCAATTAGATTTTAAGAAGCACCCCAATATTGGCTAGGGGAACTGGAAAAATAAGGATCAGTTCATAGTTTGTGGCATGCCTCATTCACGACATGGACTGTTACAAACTTTTAGCTGCCTCACAAATCAGTTGTATTTATGAGGTCCTTGAGACAGTAGAACATCCCCCCCAGTGTGCTAGAGACACCAAACTCACAGGAGATCTCTGGCTGACTCTTTTCTACCTGCCTTCCAAGTTTGGTGAGGTTTGGATTTACACCTGTCATTTCCCTAGAAAGTACTTTCCTAGGGGCACCTTATGGAAGGGACTGTAACTCAGCCAGAAATTCCCTCCAAGATTGGTGTCTCTAGCTTGCACAGGATTCATTCTATACACTCCTGAACCTCCTGAACCTGTGCCTATCAAAATGACAGCTGCAGTCATTTTGACAGGTGCACATTCAGGAGTACCTAGAATGGATCCTGTGCAAGCTAGAGACATCGGAAGTATAATAAATAAAGAAATAAATAGCCACCCAATGCCAGTATCTCTAATTTCAGTCCTGACCTTTGGATTCAGCTGAAAATTCAGACGGACTGTTTCTCCAAGATGGATTTTAGACACATCAAAGAAAACAGTGAGGAGATGATCATCTTCAGTGTGTTTATCTTCATCACATACTTGGAGCTCTAGAATATTCTGTGCAAAGTCAAAGAAGAATGTTAGAGCATGAACCTAGATTTCAATTAATCCTTTCAATTTTGCAACATGCGACTCCATCAGGCTCTTTTGTACTTTCTGTAGCAAAAGAGTGAATTTAATGTAAGGTTGCCAGGTCCATCCTGGCAATTGGTGGGGGATGAGGGGGGGACTTACCAGAAGAAAGAGAAAGGCCCAGGCCACATTGCCAGCATCGCACAGGAAGCATCACACCAGCATTTTCCAGGCAACACTCTGGTATTTAGGCAAAAATTCTATGGTAAAACCAGCTTCTACCATAGAGTTTTTGCCCAAATATCAGTTGGAAGCTGCTGGTGTTATGACATCACTTCCTATGTGACACCAGCAATGTGGCCTGGGCCTTCCTCTTTCTACTGGTAAGTTCCCCCTCTGACTATCTGATCAGCAGCTGGGTGGCAGGGTCTGGGGGTGTCTGGTAATCCTAATTTAATGTCATATACTTATGGCATAATTATATCAATTCTATGCATGTTTTGCATGTTTTTGTTTGCTAATTATGCATACTGAGCATAAACATAAAACAAATATTTATTGATCAGCAGACGTAAGTGTAGTTCTGCTACACAATATTTGCCATAAAAAGATATTTCAAGCACCTTTAGTTAATGGACCTACTTTGGACAGAGAGAGAGAGCACAATCTCAAGCTATCTCCCTCCTACAATACATGAAAGACATAATATTTGGAGTTTTTAGATGTATTAACAGATGGACTCCACAAGGTAACCTCTTAAAACATAGCGTGCAGCACTTCTAACTAAAGGGAGAGGAGTGGAGTTCAGCTCAGCATTGTAATGGAAGTAATGATGACCATTAGTACAGGTGACTTTAAAAAGGAATTAGACAGATAGGGAGGAACCTACATACAGTGATGGTAAACCTAAGAATAGCACTGCTAGGAGGCAAAGAAGGCCTTTGCATCTATGTCTTGTTTGCCAGCCCTCCAGGGCAGTTGGAGGCCACTGTGTGAAACATGACACTGGACTCAATGGACCACTGGTCTGATCCAGCAGGGCTTTTCCTCTGCTTCCTTAGATTTGGGGGCATCTGCAGAGGCTGTCACAAGCCTCAACTGCATAGTCAGAGATTATCTCTCCCTATGTTTGGTGGTGAAAAGGGCCGTCAAGTCACAGCCAATTTATGGTGACCCCACAGGGTTTTGAAGGCAAGAGATGAACAGACATGCTTTGCCATTGCTTCTGCTTAGCTTCTGAGATCTGATGAAATCAGTCTAGTCTGGCCCATCCAGGTTAGGGCTTCCCTATTTTTCCAGGTGCCGTATAGTAAGCTTTTAAGCAACATCTTAATGAAGATGAGATGGCTGCCTTCTCCAGGCACAGCCTGCATAGATGTGAACCTCAACAACCATTGTTTATATATTTACAATTCTTAAAACAGTACCAAGTTAAACAATTTTTTCAGTGTGAACTGAATAGAAATGTTTGTAGATGAGAAGCCAGATACCCATTTGCTGGAAGGCAGCAGAAGAGGTAGCTTCTCATTGGTTGTGTGCACATAACCTAACATTAGGTTTCACAGTCAGCCACTGAATACTACCTGTGATAAGATTTGAAAGCAGTTAAAACCACGAACTTTTATAGTCAGGAACTGCAAACACCCTTTACATGTTGTTATAAATCTCAAGGGTTTTTAAAATGATCGTATGATCCTTATGATCTTATTTAGCCTTCATGACTGGTAGGTCATGTAATTAGCAAAGAATCAAACACTCCTCTAGGGCTGCTAACTCTGGATTGGGAAATTCCACAAGATTTGGGGGCAGAGCCTGGGGAAAGTGGGGTTTGGGGAAGGGAAGGACCTCAGCAGAGATGTGGTGCCATACAGTCCACCCTCCAAAGCAGCCATTTTCTCCAGGGGGATTGATCTCTGTAGACTGGAGATCAGATGTTATTCCATGAGATCTCAAGGCCTGAATGTTGGCAACCCTACACTCCTCACAAGAGCTAATCCCTGGATGGTACCACCTCTTCTATAGGTTTGATTTCTTTCTCTTTCCCTATTATTATAATATTTTCTCCAAGAAAGTGGAAAAGTCATTGTTTTGAATTTTTGTCATGCTGAGAAGCAATGATTAGGACTCTACTCTGACCAAAGAAGTGGCCCTATTTCCAACTGGCTACCACGTGGCTCCCTGTTATTTATCCCTATGCCCAGTTCACAAAATTGGCCTAGATATCTGCTGAGTGAGTGTATTGTAGCTCTAGTCCTTACCTTTACTTGATTCTGAATTCTATAGTGAAAACTTTCATTCCACACTGGGTCTTTGTTATCCTTCACAGTATGGGTCTTTTCCTTTTTCATTGAAGCAGTTGGCAGCCATAAAGTCACATAACAGTCAGACTGGGTTACTGTTTCAAACAATAGATTTGTTTAGAGGCTATACAGCAACAGGTAATATTGTTCAAAGCTATTTTAAATTGTACGTGTGCCTGCCGTGATCTGGATCACACAAGTGGCTTGTATCTTCAGTTAGAGCACTGGGCCTCCAATGAAAAGAGTACAGGAGAAATTCCCTCCCATTTGTACAAGAATGGGTGGAATGATTCCTACAGTTTCCCTCTTGTCACTGCAGCCTCCTGCATCATACTACATGCCATTCCTGATGGTCCACTGACCCTGAGGAGCAACTTTACAGGGGATAGGTGGACTGCAGCATGAAGGGGCAAGTAGCAATGATCAGGTCCTGGGCAGAGTGTCCTTCTAAGTTCTCTGGATCCAAAGAGTATTCCTTAGGATGCTCTACATAATAAATTAACAATGATGAAGCAGTTACAGTGCCAAACCAGTTCTGGGGAGACCTGACTTTAAATCCCTACTCAACGGTGAGGCTGACTGAGTAGCCTTGAAAGTGACTGGTCACAACAGTTTAAATACATCTTCAATTAAAAAGTTAGATTTTTTTTAAACTATCGATATTGCATGTCAGATGGCCATTAAATAAGCAAAAAAACTTATTCCCATTTATCGATGTACTGTTCTAATATTATACTTCCATGCGTTCATTTTTAAATTGTGTATAGGCAAACAGCCAGATAAACATTTGTGCATTGCTGGCTGGCTGGACATGAATATGTAGACTTGCCATTTGTCCACTAGCAGCAGGCAATCCCCCATCCCTCATAATTTTAGGAGCGGTAGAAAAGGGGGGGGGATGGTACGGATGGTGACACTCCAGGAATTTCCCCTACTTTCTATGGTATTTAACGATTAGGGAAAATTTCTAGAACATCAGCTGGGAGTGACATCACATCCTCCTGAAAGTTCTCCAGGCACTGCTCCAAACATCTCCCAGTATTTACTAGTGCAGGGCTGGATTATTAGATTTATTCCCCGCCAAAGCAGGCTCAGGGCAGCTTATATAAAAGTCTTAAAACAGTTTAAAAACACATAAAATCTAAAGTGCAAGACTTCTATTCATATTTGACTCTTCTCATAACATAAACTCTACACCTATTTTATCAGGGACAACAACGAAGGTTCCAACAATACTTGTCCCCAATAACTGTCCCAGAACATGTATCTTATGTACCAAACTGAACATAGCCCATCAGCCATATATTGTGGACTGCCAAGTACTTGACTGCATATGTACACAGTATGATCAGGGGAACATCAAAGCTAGCAAACAAGCAGAGTAGACGTTTGCATCCAGAAGGCTCCGGGTTCAATTGTGATACAGTAAAGATCTTATGTAGCACATTTGAGAAAAACGTTTGTCAGAGACCAAAGAAGATCACTGACAGAGCCATAATCGGCTAAAGAGATCAAAGTGGGTTGGATACAGCAAATGGATAAAAGAAAAGGAAACTGCAGCAGTTACAGCAACACATAGTGCTTTAATATAATTTTTAACAAAATGCCTATGGAGCAATGGAATGTATAAGAGATTATTCATCTGATTTTATTTAATTTGGCTTTGAAATTGTATCAGCAGATGTTCTATTATACATATTGTGCATACAGAGAAGATAGTTAGGGATACAGGGAAGATAGTTTTAGTGCAAGCAAACAGCAAGGAGTAATTTTTAGCACTTCCATAGGAACCACTGCACATGTGAGAAATCTTCCATAGGATTCTGCCCTGTATATCTCAGCTGTTTTATATGTGACCTCTTCTTTTCTCAGGCCCATGATAGGCAACAAACACATTTTTATTAAGGCTGCCATACCTGAGTGGCTTCAATGTGTTTGGTTTTGGGAGTCACAAATTGAGTATGCCTAGTCTAGCTAACCTTGCATGCATTCCAAAGGTTCACGAACTAGCCAGCAATTCTTTTATTTACCAGGAATCCAAAAATACAGATAAATATGAATATCGCCAAATCTCATGTACACCACAAGTAGAAAATTCCTGATAATTATATTGAGGAGGTCCCCTTTTTTAAGTACTTAGGGGGTTGGCTTGACCAGAGATTAACTTGGTCAGTGCAAGATGCTCATGTTAAAAGATTGGCTACAGTGGCATTAAATATAATCTGGTTGTTGTTGTTGCTTCTAAATTCATCTGGGGTTCAGTATATCCCGGCTACCATCAAACTGTTTAACGCCAAGGTGGCCATTCAAAGTTTATATGGGGCTGGTATTTGGATTGATAAAATAGGGGAGTCCTTGGATCAAATTATTTTTAAATTCTTATGTTCCACTTCAGGGATTCTGAATTGTGTAGTAGGGGTGGCCCCTCTGAGCTGAATTGGAACAACTATCTCTTGAAGCTTGGGCTTAGTTTAAGTTTTTTCCCCCCTTAAAGTTAAAATTATATACTCTGACACTACCTCAGCATAGTCAGAGAGGTTTCTTATGTTTCCCATTGGGATAAACTTGCTGATCATCGACTCCAACTCCTCAGTCTTTCCTTCATTCAGTTACCAGAACAATTAAGAAACATCTATTTCAGTATGATTATAACAGTACAATCTGTCAAGCATGACATGTTTGTTCTACTCAGTTTGCTGGTATTCTTCCACCTGGAGAACTTCCCAATTACTGCCCAATTTGGCTGTTCCTTAGTATAGGCATGCCTTTATGCTGGCACATCTTAATGCCATGCCATCTAGAGCATTACAAGGGAGGTATCTTAAGATCCCATGTTCTGATAGAGTATGCAACTGTGGTGCAGATAGTGTAGACACTCTGTATTACGTGGCCTGTGAATGTAATTACAATTTTGAGCCAAGAAATCTTTGAATTCTTCTTTGCTCCAAAGTATAGATCATATGGAGACATTTATGGGTTAAATGTTTTTTAAAAATTGCCTTGGAATCACAGAAGCTTTACACAGGCCCCGGTCACATGGGTTCACTTTTGACGTGCCGCATCAGGGGAAGGGCCAGATCGGAGACGGGTGCGCAACGCCAGCCAGATGTTGGCGTGGGATCACGCCCGTTTGCTCCGTCTCCAATCCGGCCCACTCCCGGCCCAAAACGCCTTGTGTGAACAGGGCCTAACAAATGGTTTGCTACGGGCCATTGATGGAATACCTACATGTGATCACTCAAGCACACTCGCCGTGTTCACACGTGCTGGAAACATGTGCCGACAAACAAAACCCCAATTTGCCGCCACCGCGTCTGATCGCATTCTGGTGCGTTAAATTGCACCAGCGTGAAAAGCCACGCCTCTTTCCTGCGTTATCTGGCCCATGTGACCGGGTCCACGATATCCCTGATCCTCCATGTTTCCCAGTTAAGGGGGAAATGCTGTTCAAATAAATTATAAAGGTGATCTGACTCCAATGGTAACAAGAGAAAGAAATTTTACTTCAAAAATAGAAGCACATCTTACCTGACAATATTAATGTAGGTACATTGTCCTACATGTGAATTGATTAACTTCAAAAATATTAACTTGCTACAGCTCCAAGCCCATGGAAAAGAGAGAAGTCCTACATAAGATGAAACAGAAAGGCAAGATACAGCCAAGCAGGCTTAACATCTAATGGAAGAGAGAGTGGAGCCAACAGCCAAGTGTACCAAGCAGAGAATTCTCTTATCCCTTTCCTTCCCAGATACCTCTTGCATGCAGAGCTGCAATATCCAACAATATTACCTCTCTTATTAGAAGATAATAGCAGACCTATCACTCTTTTACCTGCGAAATTTTATGTGTTTGTGACAGATTTTCACAGCTGTTCAAACGGGGTCTAGTTTTTTATTTTTTAGTAATTTGCTTGAACTAATATGTTAAGAAGCAGTATGAGGTAGAGAGAAAATGTTGCCAATCATGTGTTTTGTTGATGATAACGGACAAGGCTACTTCCCTCTTTAGTGGAGAATGACATACATCCAGATACTGAAGAATAGACTTTCCTCATGTCCCTGTTACACAAGCATAACAGCAACACTATGTTCAAACAAGATTGCACCATCTTCCTTCCACTTTTGTGGCTGCTGATACTGTGACACATATATATGACTCCTATGACAACTGATGCTCTACAGTCAGACACCATTATGAGAACAGCCATCACAAATCTCCATTCCACCTCATAAATCTCTGGAGCAGATTCCTGATGACTACTTAGTGCACAAAGCAGAGCTATTTACATTTTATGGCATCACAGGCATTTCATCAAAGCTAGCAAACAAGATATTAATTACTGCAATACCAACCAGGCTGGGCGTAATTGTGATGCATAACCGGAAAGCATGAGAAATATCTGAACTACCTAGGTAAATGTCTACCACATGTATCAAACAAAAAACAAGGACTTATTACAAGGAATCACATGACAGCCCTTTATTTTCATATACATACACCCACATATTTTAAGTGTACCATCCACATCCTGTTGGAATAAATGGCAAATCTTCACTTGAACTGAATTAACAAAAGAATTGCCATGCCAGAGTAGGCCTATCTAATCCAACATTCTAGCAGCAGTTGCACATGGAAAGGATATATATATATATATATATATATACAGTTTTCCTGGTTCCAGATACTGGTTTGGCATTTGGATTCTTTTTCCCCCCAGGATTCCAATATTATTCAGCTCTGTTATTCACTATGGAGAATCTTTCTGGTGGTCTGTACAAGCTGTTTTTAAGCTAATGGCACCAAAATTGCAGTGGCACCGCCAATGTCAGTTTCAAGTTAATTGGGCCAAAAGGTCCAGTTCTATGGACCCCTGAACAAGGTGTCCCCAGCCATCCTCTATTGTTTCCTATGGGGGCAATTTCTCAAGGACAAATAATAACCAAGCACACAAGAGCAACCAAAGCAACTACTGACCCAAAGCCTCCCAATACAAACAGAACCAGCAAACCTGAAGAACCAGAGCTGAACCTTGGAATCTCAGCAGAAGCATGAGACATTGTGGCAAGCCTAACACAACAAATTTCAAATCAGAGACTCCAAGCCAAACCACTTGAACCAAGTTGTTGCAAACCCACCAAAACTCAAATCAGAGAATTCATGCCAATGTCAGACCTGAGAATCTAACACAAACCAACTCGAGCAAAGAACACAATGTTGCATCTTTCAAGACCAACATAACTAATTTCAAAGCACAGAAGCCAAGCCAAATCAACCTAGTAAGCCAATACCAAGTCCTGGCAAGAAGTCACAGACACACAGCACAATTTAAAGGAAAAACAAAAAGACCTGGAAACCTTAAAATGCTGGGTCCTGATATTCCCAATCACTCCCAAATATTTCTGGAATTTTTTTGGACCTATTGACTGGTATCCCAGGAGTTCCCAGATACTATCTGGACATCCAAATATATTCAGAAAATAGCAATAAGGTATTTTTCAGTTATAGTTTCAAATCAGAAATATCTGAACACACATCCCTAGTTTCTAACATTGTAGGCATTGTAGAAGACTGGTGCAGGCCTGTGGAGCAGGCACTGGCCTCCTCAGAGGAATCACAATGGTGGGGGAGCCTATCAGGTCTCAGCATGGGAGTGCTAGCCAATTGGGGGTTGGATTGCCAGCCAGGTCTGGTGGCGGCAATCCCCCGTTCACCCCAGTGCAAGCTCCCCACTCACCCACCCTCTTGCTGTGACCATGTGGGATTAGCTAGTTGCTGGTTATCAGGGCTAAGCAGGAATTTTTTGGACACTGCTCAAAATGGCCATGAGGGGGGCCTTTTTCAGCCTGCTTCGCATAGTCAGAGGGGGTGAGGTACAAATAGACCTGGTAATACTTGTTAGGCCCTAACTGGGTAGTCATCCGTGTTCCATTGCATATTAGAAACAGTCTTACCAATACATCAACATGTTCCCTATGAATCATAGCCAGTGGAGATTTGTGATGGGCAAACAGTCTGACAGTGAATGGCATTGTGAACCATTCTGAGAACATCAGTTCACCGTCATCACCCCTGATCATTAACCAGAGCATCTGAGTACACACATGGCTCAGATCTATAACTTTCAAATAAATTCAAATATAAATAATTCAAAATACATCGTTTTATATAATCTGGCATGAGGTTTTAAGAACATCAGCAATGTAGTATGTGTTTTTAGTTAGTGCAACTGAGTCACTTTAATTAACAAATAGCAACATGTACTTGTAAAACTGTAATTATACAGAATAATTGGCTTAATTGTACTTTGGATTATTCCTAATGAATCAGAATCACATGTTAGAATAATAAATTATTAAAGAAAAGAGAACTAATTATTTAAGCTAACTGTTGAAAATAATTATAGATATGTAAAAGATGGCAATTTATAATAGTATTTCTTTGGTACTAGAATTGTCACATTACCAATAAAAGTTTGAGGAAGGGAGGTATTTGGCAGCACAACCCAAGAAAGCAGGCAGTATGGCAGGGCAGACACTTGTCAGTACAGAAGCTTGCCTCCATGGATAGTATGAGAAAGAAGGAAGGAATGCTATCTCCCTTATAAATAAAAGCCTACCAATAAAAGTTTGAGGAAGGGAGGTATTTGGCAGCACAACCCAAGAAAGCAGGCAGTATGGCAGGGCAGACACTTGTCAGTACAGAAGCTTGCCTCCATGGATAGTATGAGAAAGAAGGAAGGAATGCTATCTCCCTTATAAATAAAAGCCAAATGGTGGTGGCACTTCTCTAGAACATTCCACACGCTCCAAAATCAGTTAGCTCTCTGATCTGTCATTCAGAGGGTCTCCCTATCCACTGGCTGCTTTGCCTGAGTCTTGCCTCCAACATTCTAAGCATTTTGCTGTTCCTCTTCCCCCTCCATAGCCAGTCAGAACACAGAGGTTATTTGCATATGCAGCCTCATTGGCCTCTGCCTCGGAACACAGAGGTCGTTTGCATATGCGACTTGATTGGCTTTTGCCTCTAACATTCTAAACAGTTTTGCTCTTCTGAGGTAAAATGTGTCCAATCTCCAGGTGAGGGCTGGAGATCACTCAGAATTACAACTGCTTTCCAGATGGCAGAGATCAGTTCCCCTGGAGAAAATGGTGGGCTCTGTATCCTTATATGCTGCTGAGGTGGCCCCCATATGACAGCCAGTG
>NW_015163214.1:0-6601 GCF_001447785.1 Gekko japonicus | reverse complement strand
CACTCATTAACACAGGAAGCCCCACTCAGCAGGGTCTTGCACAGCCCATTTCCCATTTTAGGATTGCAGTAGTTATATTACACTCAGGATATGAACTCTGTTCATTGGGGGGGGGAATTAGAGGGAACATTGACTTACAAGTTCAAACCTACTGGGAGGGATCAAGGTGCAGATATTACCAAAGTTGTGTGTAGGAAGGTGGGAGGGAAGAAGTTGAGTTACCATCCTTAGTGTTCTGAACATTCCTTCCCAGCTTTAAAGCCTGCTGACAACCGATCAGACTGGGATATAGTGAGTAAAACCAGTCCACCAATCCGCCCCCACTGTTCATTATAGCAAACACCACTCCCTCCTGTCTGACTCCTAAGTCTTTGTTGTGTGTCATAAATTGATCATATGGAGTTCTTACTCTCTTCCATCCAGCCTTATGGGGAGCAGTAAGCTGCACTTCATTGGCCAGTAATCAGGGAAACTGAGTCTCTCTCTTGAAGAAGAAGAAGAAGAGATTGGATTTATACCCCACCCTTCACTTGAAGTCTCAGAGCGGCTTACAAACTCCTTTCCCTTCCCCACAGCACATACCCTGTGAGGTGGGTGGGGCTGAGAGAACTCTGACACAAACTGCTCTTCTTCAAGGACAGCTGTGCCAGAGCTTGTGACTGACCCAAGGTCACATCAGCAGGTGCAAGTGGATGAGTGGGGAATCAAACCCGGTTCTCCCAGATTAGAGTCCACGCACTTAACCACTACACCAAACTGGCTCTTGGTCTTAATCTGGGGTTCATGCAAGTAGGGCTGTTTTCAGACATATCAGAGCTTGTCAGTCCAACCATGACAATGACACTCATTCTATCAATAGCATAGACAAGCTGGAGACCCATGAGGAATCATGGAGTGAGGGGTGGGGGAGGTACAGTAATTAGGAAGTTGCCATAGCACAATTTTGCTGAATTTGGGACCTAGATGCTCTGTTGCAGATTTGTCCTGACTGCTGGAGATGACTAGGAAGCTTGCTCTGGTCCTTACCCTTATTGGTAGCTGTTAAGATATAGTACATTTGTCTGTCTCTGTGCTGCATGAGAGAAGTTGAGTGTGTATAAAAACTGGCATGCTTCCATTCACCCTTGTTCTACCCCACCCCCATTCCAGGACTCTAGAAGATTTCAAGGGTGCTGCCCCCTGCTATAACCTTAGAAGAAGGGGGAGGCACAGCTAATTAAGATTAGGCAAAGCACTTTTCCTCCAGCCCTTACTCCTCTCCAGACTTCTAGAGGGTCAAAGCCCTTAAAAGGGTATTGCCTAATGAAATGGATGGGCCAATTGGGGTCAGGGGATGACCTTATTTCATGACACCCCTCCCAATCTAATCTCTCACTCCAGCATACTTAGTTGTTCAGGGGCTTGAGTGGGTCAGTTACCAATCCATTCCTGTCTCCAATTTCCTTTTTTTTTCTTCCTTATGATGCTGAACTACCCTTAACAAGTCATGGTTTCTTGAGCATGCTCAGTAGCCATTTGGGAGCATTTCTTCTTCAAATCATATCGAATCTTTGGAGCATGCAGAAACCCTGGAGGACTTGGAGATATAAAAAACTGGGAGGCATCCCCTGATTCATAGGCATAATCTTCATGGGGGCGACGGGGCCTCAGCCTGATTCAGAATGTATTGTGCTGTCAGAGGACTGAACAATCCGATCTCCCATCTCCTTCTGTTTTTTCTCTCTTTAATGAACTCCCAGCTGCTCTCAGCATTTCATCTCAGCTGATGCATAGTTAGTTTGTACAGCTCCTGGGTTAATGTACACAGTCTTATTTTTATACCCAGGGAATATATGGAAACCTCAACCTTGTCTGTGGGTGAACTGTTTTGGGTGCTTTTACAAATGGCACAAACCATTCTGCCACTTGACTCTTAGATGTAGCTATAATTAATTTCAGATTTCAGTGGTTGTTATCAGATCAGTATTTCCAGTATGTGGCAAGTCTGCTAGGAGGCATATCTACATCTGCCACAATCCTTCACTTCTAACCATGGTTGAGAACTGTGGCTTGGTGGTAACAACTGCCTGGAGGAGGGAAATTCCAGATCCCTTTAATAAAGAGTTAATGGGATGTTATTTACCAGATGATGCTATTTACTTCCATGCCATTAAAAGCTACAGCTGCACATTTCCACATAAAAATCATCTGTTGAAAGGACAGGATATTTTTTTCCAGGCCTGTTGGCAACTCTATGCTAAGTGTGCTGAGAATTAAGGTCAATGCAGAAGTAACCTTAAACCAGGCCCGTAGCCAGAAATTTCTAACTTGGGGGCATTTTAATTTCTTGGGGGGCACTGGCTAATTCGATTTAAAGTAATTTAATTACTGGCTCCTCAGCACTCCACCCGGCCATCAACTCTGCCTACCTTGAGCTTTGAAAGCTTGTGCCTGCGTGGTCGCCTTCCCCTAATGTAGAAAAGACGCTCTGGAGGTTGCTGCCGGGATGAGGGGGGGCGGGGAGGAGAGAAAGAACCAACTTCTCCTGGCTTGGGAAGGGAGGAGTTGGCTAGCAGCTGTGCTGGGGACTAGGCTGGGAGGGGGCTCAGTCAGACTTAAGTTTCATTTTTAAAAGAGTCTTCCTTTACTCGTGAACTCTATTTTCTTTGCACCTTTTATGTTATCTCTCCCTGTAATGTGCACGTGACCAAGCTGCAATTCTGAGGCCACAGGCTGCACTTTCACTTTGTAGCACACTGACACCCCCCACACACACACCAACTCCAAGCCCGACTTTGGGACAAGCCCACTTCTCTGACAACACACATCTCCTCCAACAAGAAGAGTTTGGTACCAACTAAACACCGCCTCCCCCCACTAAGTTCTCTCTTGAGCTCCAGGAATCCTTCGGAGTTCAGGGTCTGCTGGCTTACTCCTGCGGAAGAAGTGCGTGTGGGCTTTTGCACAGCAGCTGGGGGGAAGCCCTGCAGAATTGGGGCTGACCTGCCATACCTGGAGAGAGAGAGGCCTCGATTCAGCACATGCAAAGTGACGGGAGTGCCCAAAGCGGGACCCAGGTGCCGCACTTTCTCTTTTCCTTTTGTGGGAAGGGGTGGGGGTGCGAGGGGCTTTGGGCAGGAGGGCGCTTGATGCACTTTGGGAAGCCGTGCTGTGAAGCCCTCCGGAGAGAAAGAGAGAGAAGCCCGCACCGCACAGTCACCGGCGTGGAGATGCCAAGCACAGGGATTGCGTGCCTTGGGAGAAAGAAAGGCAGAGCCAGGCGCACTCTGGGGGACTCAAAGAAAGGGAAAGCTGTGGGGGAAGAGCACTGCGAGGCTTGCTGCGGCCCCAGAGACAGCAGCAAGTGCAAGAAATAAGTTGGGGGCCTGGCCAGGATGGTGGGGAGCCCCGGCAGAAAGTCGGGGGGCTGGGCCTTGAAATGCCCCACTGTAGTTATGGGCCTGCCTTAAACATAAGCAATTCTGGAGCTGAAATGGAGTAGAAGGCTCACACAAGACAGGATGAGGGGAGGAACACGTAACTGTAAAGAAAAATGGTTCCTTGCTTTGTTCTGTAAAGTAAAATCTTTGGTTCAGGCTGCAAAGAGGCCTATAGAAATTTTCCCAGAGACAGAGACAGCTCAGTAGATAAAGCTATGACCTTGCCAGTGCTAAATTGTTTTCAGATGAGAATGGTACCAACTTCCCTTGGAGCACCCAATTAGCACATTCCAAGCAATTGAGCTACAGACACCTGTGTGGGGGCTGCGCCAGACCTAGCTGCAGTATGGTTTTGCTTCTCCCCCTCTTGCTCTTGTCCATTTCAGGATATCACATGCTTAGTAACAAAGAGAGTTACATCACCTTCTAGCATTTTTTGCTCTCTATGAAAGGACATGTGAAGACTTGGGAGTCACTAAGCGACATTACATGGTCAACCTGAGGTTCCAGGTGACTCCATTCTGCCACTTGACTCTTAGATGTAGCTATAATTAATTTCAGATTTCAGTGGTTGTTATCAGATCAGTATTTCCAGGATGTGGCAAGTCTGCTAGGAGGCATATCTACATCTGCCACAATCCTTCACTTCTAACCATGGTTGAGAACTGTGGCTTGGTGGTAACAACTGCCTGGAGGAGGGAAATTCCAGATCCCTTTAATAAAGAGTTAATGGGATGTTATTTACCAGATGATGCTATTTACTTCCATGCCATTAAAAGCTACAGCTGCACATTTCCACATAAAAATCATCTGTTGAAAGGACAGGATATTTTTTTCCAGGCCTGTTGGCAACTCTATGCTAAGTGTGCTGAGAATTAAGGTCAATGCAGAAGTAACCTTAAACCAGGCCCGTAGCCAGAAATTTCTAACTTGGGGGCATTTTAATTTCTTGGGGGGCACTGGCTAATTCGATTTAAAGTAATTTAATTACTGGCTTCTCAGCACTCCACCCGGCCATCAACTCTGCCTACCTTGAGCTTTGAAATCTTGTGCCTGCGTGGTCACCTTCCCCTAATGTAGAAAAGACGCTCCGGAGGTTGCTGCCGGGATGAGGGGGGGCGGGGAAGAGAGAAAGAACCAACTTCTCCTGGCTTGGGAAGGGAGGAGTTGGCTGGCGGCTGTGGTGGGGACTAGGCTGGGAGGGGGCTCAGTCAGACTTAAGTTTCATTTTTAAAAGAGTCTTCCTTTACTCCTGAACTCTATTTTCTTCGCGCCTTTTACGTTATCTCTCCCTGTAATGTGCACGTGAGCAAGCTGCAATTCTGAGGCCACAGGCTGCACTTTCACTTTGTAGCACTCTGACACACACACCCCACCAACTCCAAGCCTGACTTTGGAATAAGCCCACTTCTCTGACAACACACATCTCCTCCAACAAGAAGAGTTTGGTACCAACTAAACACCGCCTCCCCCCACTAAGTTCTCTCTTGAGCTCCAGGAATCCTTCGGAGTTCAGGGTCTGCTGGCTTACTCCTGCGGAAGAAGTGCGTGTGGGCTTTTGCACAGCAGCTGGGGGGAAGCCCTGCAGAATTGGGGCTGACCTTCCATACCTGGAGAGAGAGAGGCCTCGATTCAGCACATGCAAAGTGACGGGAGTGCCCAAAGCGGGACCCAGGTGCCGCACTTTCTCTTTTCCTTTTGTGGGAAGGGGTGGGGGCGCGAGGGGCTTTGGGCAAAAGGGCGCTTGATGCGCTTTGGAAAGCCGTGCTGTGAAGCCCCCCAGAGAGAAAGAGAGAGAAGCCCGCACCACACAGTCACCGGCATGGAGATGCCATGCACAGGGATTGCGCACCTTGGGAGAAAGAAAGGCAGAGCCTGGCGCACTGTGGGGGACTCGAAGAAAGGGAAAGCTGTGGGGGAAGGGCACTGCGAGGCTTGCTGCGGCCCCAGAGACAGCAGCAAGTGCAAGAAATAAGTTGGGGGCCTGGCCAGGATGGTAAGTTGGGGGGGCAGAAAGCCAGGGGCTGGGCCCTGAAATGCCCCACTGTAGTTATGGGCCTGCCTTAAACATAAGCAATTCTGGAACTGAAATGGAGTAGAAGGCTCACACAAGACAGGATGAGGGGAGGCACACGTAACTGTAAAGAAAAATGGTTCCTTGCTCTGTTCTGAAAGTAAAATCTTTGGTTCAGGCTGCAAAGAGGCCTATAGAAACTTTCCCAGCGACAGCTCAGTAGATAAAGCTGTGACCTTGCCAGTGCTAAATTGTTTTCAGATGAGAATGGTACCAACTGCCCTTGGAGCACCCAATTAGCACATTCCAAGCAATTGAGCTACAGACACCTGTGTGGGGGCTGCGCCAGACCTAGCTGCAGTATGGTTTTGCTTCTCCCCCTCTTGCTCTTGTCCATTTCAGGATATCACATGCTTAGTAACAAAGAGAGTTAACATCACCTTCTAGCATTTTTTGCTCTCTATGAAAGGACATGTGAAGACTTGGGAGTCCCTAAGCGACATTACATGGTCAACCTGAGGTTCCAGGTGACTGGACTGCTTGCTGATTTGCTTGGGAATATTCCAGTTGCAGATGCTGGGGACTACCAAAAGTTTAAGTCTCTTGCTCAGCAACGGTTTGCTTTGTCCTCTGAAACCTACAGAAGAGCTTTCAGAAAAGTGGATAAGAGCTTGTGGCAAGGAAGTTTCCACATTACTGCCATCACATTGGCTCAGAATCTGGACTGCTGAAGGAGTGCATACCTTTGAAGACTTGAGAGAGCTTGTCCTGATGGAGCAGTTTCATCACCTGCTGCCAGACTGGCACTTTTGACAGTAACCCTGTGAGATGTTCACACTTACCTAACTATGGTTAGGAAGTGTTGCATCTGCAGTGAACCATCCAGGCTCAGGCAGCAAGACCTCAGAACACAAAACAAAGGACAGAAAAACAGCCAAAAAGACAGCTCCCATTCTGGATGGAAGCCATTATAAATTGTTCACAATCAAATAGTAAACCATTCATTTGAGTGATTTTTCTTTACAGTTCCAGAAATGTTGGAGACAGAAGGTTTTTCTTTGGGATGGAGGGAAAAAATGGATTTTCCCACATGGAGCCCAATTGCACAAAAGAGTAAGAAGCAGCCATAATTCAATAAAAGACTCAAATTTCTTTTGTTATTGCTGTT
>NW_015163213.1:99472-102548 GCF_001447785.1 Gekko japonicus | reverse complement strand
CACGGGTAGCAGGCTAGTATGTGATAAAACCACATTCTAAAACGGTGAAAAACCAACCTCCCCAACATGTCTCATTAAAACAGTTAAAAACAAGAGTTAAAATATGTACAAACACATTAAAACAACAGTTAAAATGCTGGTTAGGAAGAAGGGATCACTGATGGAATGCCAAATGGAATGAAGAAGTCTTCATCCGCTGGCAGAAGCTGGCAACAGAAGGGGACAGAGCTCCAGAGCTGTGGTGCCATGGCTGAGAAGGCCCTGCTCGCAGTCACCCCACACCTTGCTTTGAGAATATGAGAGGCTCACTCACTCCACGCTCATAAGGCCCCCTGAATACTCTGGCGGAGAAAAATCTGCAAGAATATCCTGCAGTCACCCCACACCTTGCTCTGAGAATACGAGGCTCACTCACTCCACGCTCATAAGGCCCCCTGAATACTCTGGCGGAGAAAAATCTGCAAGAATACGTTCCTCTGGCCTAGTAAAAAACTGCAACTAGAACCCCTGAGAAACAATACCCAGTTCCCTCTGAAACCTCTGCTCCAGATGTCTTTCCTGTCACGCTGCCCACAGCTCACCCTGCCCAGCTCCTGCAGCAATACAGTAGCCTTGACCGCAACTATCCCTTCACCGATGCAAACTTTCTGACCGTTTCATTACAGCGCAGTCTTGTTTACCTGTGCAAAAAAAAAAAAGCCCTCTTTTTGTATCGTTTAAGGAGGGCCAGACAAGCGCCAGCCTTCTTAGCCTCATCGGGCGCCACAGGGGTGGTTGCTATACCGAGCATGTCAGCTTCAGGAAGCCCATTTTACAGACAGAAAAACTAAGGCCGATATTTCGGAGCTTGCCCAAGGCGAAGCAAGGAGTCCTCGGCCGACCCACAGCTGCTTCTTAGCCCCGAGCCCCACACACCCGGACCTGGAGGCAGGAGTGGAATGCCAACTCAAGAAAAAGGGAAGTTCACGGGATGTGGGCACTGTTTCCAAATCACCACAAGCCAAACCTGCACAAGCGCACATGAACATAAGAACATCAGAAGAGCCCTGTTCGATCAGACCAGCAGTCCATCTAGTCCAGCACCCTGTCTCACACCGTAGACAACCAGTTCCTATGGAGGGCCAGCAACAGGGTAGAGAGGCCAAGGCCTTCCCCTGAGAAGAACCTCAGAAGAGCCCTGCTGGATCAGACCAGGAAGGGTCCATCTCTGCCAGCATCCCGACAGTGAGGGTCCATCTAGTCCAGCACCCTGCCTCACACAACAGCCGACCAGTCCTTCTGGCAGCCAGCAACAAGGCAGAAAGGCCGAGGCCTTCCCCTGATAAGAACATCAGAAGAGCCCTGCTGGGTCAGACCACTCGTCCATCCAGTCCAGCATCCTGTCTCACACCGTAGGCAACCAGTTCTTCTGGAGGGCCAACAAACAGGGCACAGAGGCTGAGGCCTTCCCCTGATAAGAACATCAGAAGAGCCCTGCTAGATCAGACCAGGGAAGGTCCAGTCCAGCCTCCCGTCTCACACAGTGGCCACCCAGTTCCTCTGGAGGACCAACATCAAGGCATAGAAAGGCCGAGGCCTTCCTCTGATGTGGGCCTCCTGGCTCTGGGATTCAGAGGCTTAGTGCCTCTGAATGTGGCGGTTCCCCTCAGCCACCACAGCTAATAGCCACTGAAAGACTCATCCCTCCACGAAGCTACCAAATCCCCTTTTAAAGCTGTCTGTTCCTGTGGCCATCTCGACCTCCTCTGGCAGCCAATGCCACAGGTGTACACGCATCTTTCCTGTGAAGGATAAGACAACCTAAATCCAATTTTCTTAACATTCCCATGCTTTTTGGCGAGCGCAAGTCAAAGGCTCAATGTGCCCCCCCCCAATAAGCTGGTTAGATTGGTTCCGCCCTCGTCTTCCACCCTTGCCCGAGGGCACCAGAAGGCACAAGGCAGGAAGAAGCCTTGCCAGGTTTCACAGTCTGACGCTGTGCCACCCCCACCCCACCCTGATAGGCCAGGAACAGTCCTTTTGGGGTCAAGTCCGATGTTTCCTCTAAGCCGAGTGTGAGCTAGCTCACAGTTTTTTCGCCTCCAGCTCACACCCTTTTGTCTTGGCTCAGGAAGGATGGCTCCAGAGCAATGTTCCCTCTAAGCTGAGTGAGTGTGAGCTAGCTCACAGTTTTTTCGCCTCCGGCTCACACATTTTTGTCTCAGCTCGGGAAGGGATGGCTCCAGAGCAAACTAATTTCTGCAGCAGTCCAATTGCTCGCTCACAACTTTAAGGCCAGTACCTCCCAAAGGAGAATTTTTGCTCACAAGACTCCACAGTTTAGAGGGAACATTGCTCCAGAGCAAACTAATGTATGCAGCGGCCCACTCACAACTTTAATGCTGGGGACTCACAAAGTAGGATTTTTGCTCACTGGACTCCACAGCTTAGAGGGAGCATGGGTGACGTCCTGTGTGCACCCCACTGCTGAGGAGCCCTGTCAGGGTGCCCCACCCAAGCCAGACAAGGGCCGGGAGACTCCAGCCCCCTTCCCCCGACTCAGCCCAGGCTAGGAGCCTCCCCCCTCCCCAATTCCTCCACCGCAGCCCTCCAGGCGCCCGAGCCACGGCCTATGGGGCACGATAAGCAGACCGATCCCATGTGCGCTCCCTTCCAAGGGCCGCTGCCCTGGGTGCACGGGGGTGTCTCTGCACCAGTGTTCCCTCTAAGCTGAGTTAGTGTGAGCTAGCTCACAGTTTTTTAGCCTCTGGCTCCAAAGCAAACTAATTTATGCAGCAGCCAAATCTCCTGCTCACAACTTTAATGCCAATAGCTAACAAAGTAGAATTTTTGCTCACAGGGCTCCATAGCTTAGAGGGAACATTGCTCTGCACCCCATCGCAGCTGCCCCTCGGTGCACGCCCAAGACCATAAGCAGGGCCGGCTCACTCACTAGGCGAACTAGGCGATCGCCTAGAGCGGGATGGCCCTTAGGGGCACCAAACTGCACCCACCCGCTACTCTGGGAGTTTCTTGATTATTTGTGTTTTTCATTCTTCCTAAAATGCATTTATTTTTTAAAATTGGTGGGCGCAGG
>NW_015163213.1:93441-98322 GCF_001447785.1 Gekko japonicus | reverse complement strand
TTTCCCCCCGTTTTTTTTCCCTGAAGCCTTTTTGTTTTTTTCCGAAAAATTGGAAAAATTGAAAGAAAAATTTTTTTTGATTATGGAACGTTTTATTTTAACATGATGAATAAAATATTTTAAGACAAGGTGTTCAAATGTTTTCCAAATCATTTCTAAAATATATATATATGGTATCAGATTGATCTAATTTCTGTGCACTGAGGACAAGCAAGCTGTAGGTTACAAACTGAACTCTCCAATGCAAGAACAAGATGCATTTCTTCCTTTAGGAGGTGCTATTGTCAGAAGACAATAAAAAGGTTTCAGTTTTGTTTTTGCATGTGGGTGGGTATTCTGTTTGTAATAATTGTTTGGATACACTATATTTTTAATATGCTAGTTGTGATAATTTCATGCCAAGTAAAAATGTCCATAGTCATATTTTATGTTCCTAAAGTAACAGAATGACTTTCAATCTAGAAAAGACAAAAAAAATGCCAATGTAGCATTTTTTCAATTTTTCCCCGGGGAAAAAAACAGAAAAAAAATGGGTTTTTTTCCGAGCTTCACAATTTCCAGAAATTTTACATCTCTAGACTCCCAGCCACTCCCTTTTCTGATGGGGGAGAGGAGATGCGTGGAACCTCCATGTCCTAGAGGTAGGATACTGCAACCAGTGTTCCCTCTAAGCTGAGTGTGAGGTAGCTCACAGTGTTTTAGCCTCTGGCTCACTCGCTTTTGTCTTAGCTCAGGAAGGTGCCAGCTATGCTGCCGTAATGTTTATGGGCAGGAGTGCATCTGCTTGACCTGTGTGCCAACTGATGCTGCATTCCTTCGTCCTTTTTATCTCTGACCTTGTAAGCTGCCTATGTAGTGTCTGGCCATCATTTACCTTACTTTTGATTCCCAGCTTTGGCTGTAAGGGCCTGGGGCCCCATTCTCCCCTGTGCGGGAGTCTGGCCGATTGGCCAAGGAGTGGGGGTGTGCATACGAATACCCTATATCCAGGGCTATTTTTGGGCAGGAACGTACAGGAACGGAGTTCCGGCTGGCTCCTGAGTTGGCCACACCCAGCAGGAACTCATTAGCATAATAGGCCACACCCAACTGCAGAAACTCATTAGGATTGGCTACATTAGGGGTGTGTGGCCTAACATGCAAAGGAGTTCCTGCTCCAAAAAAAGCCCTGGGTTTTTTTTTATTTATAATTTTTTTCTTTTATTTCAATTTCTGCAGATATTATATAAGTCTAGTACAATAAACTAGAAATTCAACAGTTACAGGATAGAATTTTTTCGTATCCATAAGAAATACAATTACATTTCGAACAAACATAACCATTGTGTATACCAAGACTATACATTTGTACTTCCCTGAGAACAGCTATTTAGAGCTCTAGGACATAAAAAAGAATGGGTACAGCTTGAGCACATTAAGGTAAACAGTAAAAATTATTATCCAGTTTTCATGTTGCAGAGCACAGGAACATTTACATCCATTTCTGCATGTGATGCCAGGAAGCAGGCAGGTACTCTTCAGAGGCCAAATATTCTAGAATAGGATTCCACTTTTCCATTATTGGTCGAAGCACAGGCTTCAAACTTGAGTTATTTATTTTATTGGTGACGGATTCCATAAGAAATTGGTCCCATAATTTTTGGTACCATAAAGACACTGTAGGTGGTTTTGGATTTTTCCAGCAGGTGGCTATTGCTGTACGGGCTGCAAATATCATAATATCCAAGATCATTTTGTGTTGGTGGGTTTCAATGTACGGCGGCCAATGTTTGAGGAAAAGACTCTCCGGATTTAGGGGGATTGAGAGGCCTGTATTTTGAAAATAATTTCTTTAATATCATTCCAAAATTTAGCGATCTGTTCACATTCCCACCATAGGTGAGCGAATGTGCCTATTTCTTCACATTTCCAACATTTTGGAGATCTTGATGGGTATATGCGGGATAATCTTTGAGGGGTCAAGTACCACCTTGTCAAGATTTTAAGATTCTGCATCTCCAGTGATATAGAGTTTGGGAAAGGACTTTTGGTCTCCCAAACTTCCTTCCAAAAGTTATCGTCAAGATTCATACTGCAGTCGGCTTGCCATAACCTTTGGTAGGGAGTTTTTTTAGATGAGCTTATTGAGTTAAGGAGTTGATAGGTCGCTGAGATCAGACCTTTATCAGCAAGTTCATAGGTGTGGAAGAGAAATTCTAGGTCCGTACGTGGCCTCCCCATCATTTCTGTCATATGCAGTTGTTCTGTAGCGACACGTAGTTGAAAATAAAAGAACCAGGGAATTTTATTGCCTAATTTGTGTTCGATCGTAAATTTGGGTAAGATGCCTTTTTTAGTTGTTATATCCCCGTATCTAGTTAGTCTAGCTTTCTTCCAATTAGGTAGTTGAGCCTGTGGTATTGCATCTTTGAACCACAGTTGGTGGATAAAGGGTAGAAATCTAGAGTTTTTCGGGAGTAGTGATTTGCAGGTTCGTTTCCAAAAAGTTAGTAAGGGCCTTAGAATGATATTAGAATTCTTAAGTGTACCGAGACAGGGTGAATCTTCCCAGAATAAGGTTGGAAGCGCTGTCGGGTGGCTCAAATCAGAATGAATTAGGAACATCGCCATTCCTAACAGTGACAATGTTACTGCATCTATAGCTCTAGCAATAAAGTATAACCTTATGATAAGCGTGTACTCTTTTGTTTGGCTATGGAACCTGACAGAAGGACGGCTCCAGAACAAACTAATTTATACAGAAGCCAAATAGCTCGCTCACAACTTTAATGCCGGTAGCTCACAAAGTAGAATGTTTGCTCACAAGACTCCGCAGCTTAGAGGGAGCATTGCTCTCAACACAAGAGGATGAACAGAAACCCGGAATTTATTTCCTTGCAGCATGGATAGCGCGCTGCCTTTCTCGCAGAGACGGAAAGTGGATTGTAAGCAATAAAATCCAACAATGCAGTATTTATTTAATCACGTTAGCTATAGAGGAGGAGGAGATTGGATTTAAACCCCACCCTTCACTACCCGAGGGAGTCTCAGAATGGCTTACAAACTCTCTCCCCCTCCCCACAAGAGACTCCCTGGGAGGGAGGTGGGGCTGAGAGAGCTCTCTCGAGAACTGCCCTTGAGAGAACAGCTCTCTCGAGAACTTGTGACTGACCCAAGGTCACCTCAGCAGCTGCATATGGAGGAGTGGGGAATCAAACTCGGTTCTCCCAGATTAGAGTCCTCGCTCCTAACCACTACACCAAAGAAGAGGGATTGGATATATACCCTTCACTCAAAGCAGTTTACAACTCTCGCAGCCATACATGACTACTGGGAATACCATTGTTTTGACCATGCGGACTTTTGTCGGCAGGGTGATATCTCTACTTTTTATCATGCTATTTAAGTTTGCCATCACTTTCCTCCCAAGGAGCAGGCGTCTTTTAATTACAAATGCAAAATTCCAAGAAGTTCTCTTATCAGTCGGCACCTTTTGCTTCTTTGATGTTATACTGTTTTCCCGCGACTTTCTCTCGGGTTACATATAGCCTCCTGGTGCGACCTGGAGATCTCCTGGAATGCCAGCTGATCTACAGATGACAGAGATCAGTTCCCCTGGAGAAAATCTGGAGGGTGGCCTGTAATATCCCACTGAAGTCCCGCCCCGCCCCAAACCCCGCCCCCTTCAGGCTCCACCCCCAAATTTCCAGGAGGTTCCCCGTCCTGAGTTCTGCAGTATGAATGTGAATATAAAGATTTTTTTCCTTTCTGATTATTCATATTTTTCTGGTTTTATAGATTTTTCTCATAAGTAAGATTTTATTAGGATGTGATGAAAGCCTACTAAATAGTAGGACTTTCTCTTGATGCTAGCAGACAAGAAAACAACATTCTTTTGGTATAGAAGATAGGCACAGTTCATGGTTTTTAGTTGTTTAGGGTAAAACTTTGCAGTGTCTGGGTCAAAAAGGATTTTAGCTTCGTATCAGAAAAAAAACAACACTTTTGTTTGGGTATGAAGAATCCTTGGCCAATATTATGCAGGTTAGGTTAAGTAAATACTTAAGATATTATGTAGGCACACCTTTCTTCATATTTGACCAATGAGTGGACTATTACTCAAATGATGCACTGTCCTTCGTAACCAATAATGCTTTTTGTGAAGAGGATCTTAAGAGCCTCTTGCTAAGTGTAAAAGAGGAGAGCACAAAGGTTGGCTTGAAACTCAACATCAAAAAAACTAAGATCATAGCATCCGGCCCCATCACTCCTTGGCAAATAGAAGGGGAAGTCGTGGAAGCAGTGACAGACTTCACGTTCCTGGGATCCAAGATCACTGCAGATGGAGACTGCAGCCACGAAATTAAAAGATGCCTGCTCCTTGGGAGGAAAGTGACGGCAAACCTAGACAGCATAATACAAAGTAGAGACATGACCCTGTCAACAAAAGTCCGTATGGTCAAAGCAATGGTATTCCCGGTAGCACTGTATGGCTGCGAGAGTTGGACTATAAGGAAGGCCGAGTGCCAAAGAATAGATTCTTTTGAACTATGGTGCTGGAGAAGACTCTTGAGAGTCCCTTGGACTGCAAGGAGATCAAATCAGTCAATCCTAAAAGAAATCAACCCTGACTGTTCCCTGGAAGGCCAGAGAATGAAACTGAAGCTCAGATACTTTGGCCACCCAATGAGAAAGGAGCCCTCACTGGAGGAGAAGACCCTGATGCTGGGAAAGACTGAAGGTCAAGGAAGAAGGGGACGGCAAAGGATGAGATGGTTAGACAGTGTCATCGATGCAACGAACATGAAATTAAGCAGACTCCGCAGTTGTGAAGAGTCGGACTCGACTGTGCGACTGAACAGCAACGACAACGCTTTTTGAATGTTATCTTCATGACTATGT
>NW_015163213.1:91985-93346 GCF_001447785.1 Gekko japonicus | reverse complement strand
AGGTGTCTTGATTGCAATTAAACACTATGACCTTCCTCCTTATTTTGACTTCATTTTTTTTTTACTGGGAATCTATTTGTATCTCAACCCTGTGGGCCTTAGTCTGGATGCAGCCACAATGGGAAGCTGGTTGCTGATCCTGTTATTTCCATCCTTCTTCCTCCTGATAGGGCCCCATGGAATTATCCTGCCAGAAAGTGAAGAGACCCAGTTGACAAATGAAATAAGTCCTCCAGACCAGATTTGCATGCGGCTTTTGCTTCCAGGAAACCGGCATTTCAAAGGAGGTTCTCTACCACCCAAGAGATACCGCCTTCCCTTGGGCATCTGCTCTTGAGCTGCTGCTGACATCAGGGGAAAATAAATCATTTTCAGACTTTGTTTGCTCAGGGGAAGACGTCCTCCTTCTCAAAGAGTTAAAACTGCAAGTGTTTCCCAAGCGGTAGAAACTTCCCTTCGGCCGTGAATAACTGTCTGTTCTCCCCCCACACGGCCACTGCGACAAAGAAGACCAAACGAAATTGGTTCTTCTTTTAGCAATTCTGCTAAATTCTGGACACAACCTGTGCTGATTTTGCCTTGTAATTAGGATTACCAACTGTTCTAGCTGTCACTGTATTGTCCCTGCTAACGGTGACCTAACGTGCAGGCATTTGTGTCAGCCACTTCAGTAAACTCTCAGGCACAGAGAAGTCCATTCAAAGGCTTTATTCTGGAAATCAGGAAAGTTTGCAGGATGGCTGAAGCTCCTTGACAGAACTGACACTGACTGCAAAGTTGGAAATTACAAGACCTCCGGTCCAGCCCACATTCACACATCATGATTACATAGTGCATAGACAGGTTACTACTGTACGCTTGCTACAGTGAGAATGTTTATCATGTGACTTCCTTTGAAGGCCGCACACTCCCTGGCCTTAACTATAGGAGGCATTCTTAACAGTATTAACAAGCGCCGCTAATTTACCAGTTCACACAGACATGTCTCTGATCCCAGAATGTCAGAGGAGGAACCTTGGGAAACAAATAAGAGACATTGCCAGCAGGTGCTGTTATGGGAAAGCAAGCGGGAAGAAAACAGATGCAGCAGCAAGAATAGAGCATAGCTATGTACATCATTCAGGCACAGTTACTGTTTGAGTACCACCGCGAATAGAGAATAGAGCATAGCTATGTACATCATTCAGGCACAGTGGCTGTTTGAGTACCACCGCGGTCGAGGTGAGCTCTCGACCCCTGTCCCAGCTCCCGCCCACCCAGCGGTTCGAAAGCAACTTAATTGCAAGTAGATAAATGGGTACCCACCCTTAGTAGGGTGGGGGGCACCCTGCCTGTGTGGTGGTTGAAGATAGACGGCGGCG
>NW_015163213.1:84960-91840 GCF_001447785.1 Gekko japonicus | reverse complement strand
CCTAGGTAACCAAAGAATGCATGCTGTCAGGTTAGGTTAATGAATGAACCCATCTTGGATTGAGAAAAAAATTTAACATCAAGAGCACCGCACTTTACTTAATGATTGTTTTTATTGTGTAATGATTGTTTTATGATGTTTTAACTGTTGTTATGGCAATTGCCTTTGTTGTAGGTGCCCTGAGCCTGCTGGGGAGGGCGGGGTATAAATCTAACAAATAAATAAATAAATAGGACACCAGAGCTTATCTAGACTGACCCTGTGGTCCAGCAAGGGTCCGATTCTGACAATTTGTAGGCAATAATTAAAGCTTTGCCAGTTCTTGAAGACACAAGCGCCACACAGGCTCCCTCTGTGGATCAGTTGGCAGCATCCCTTGGGGAGGGCTTGTGGCTCAGTGGAAGAGCCTCTGCTTTGCGGGCAGAAGGTCCCAGGTTCAATCCCCAACAGCTCCTCCAGTTAATAGGACCAGGTCGTAGGTGATGTGTAAAACCTCCACCTGAGACCCTGGAGAGCCGCTACCAGTCTGAGTAGATGATACTAACCTTGATGGACCAAGGGGTTTGATTCAATATAAGGCAGCTTCATGTGTTCAAGTATCCTGTTTCGGGGGGGCGGCCTGTAGTGGCAGGGGCCGTGGCTCAGTGACAGGACATCTGCTTGGCGTGCAGATGGTCCCAGGTTCAATCCCCAGCAGCATCTCCAGTTGAAAGGACCAGGCAGTAGCTGATGTGAAAGACCTCTCTGTCTCAGATCCTGGAGAGCAGCTGCCGGCCCGAGTGGGCAACACCGACCTTGATGGACCAAGGGTCTGATTCAGTGTAAGGCAGCTGCACGTCTGTTCATGTGTGCCTGTCTAGCATCTCTGGCAGGGGTCACTTCCTAGAAAAAGAGATAGCTCATTTGCATATGCCACACCCCCTGACAAAGGGCAGGCATGTTTAAAATGAGTTATGCAAATGAGTTTAACCCCCCCCCCGGGTTGGCTGGAGACGGGGAGGGCAGGGAGGCAGTCGTGCCTGGGTTCCCTGCCCAATCTTCTCCAGGTGCTCCAGGAGAAGATCAGGCAGGGAACTCAGGCATTTAAATCCACCCCCTCCCTGAGAGTCTCCGAGGGCAGGGGGCGGGGCCTGGGCTCCTTCGTGCCAGAGCACTGCTCCGGGGTGTTCCGGCAGGAAATGACCCCTGATCTCTGGGATTCCTTTGTAGCCTGTTCATATTGTAAATAAACAGGTTTCCACCCGACTGGCTTAAAACATTCCTTCTTTTTTTTACTTCCTTGAGGAAGGAGGCACGAAACACCTGTGCGTGTATTTTCAGTGTTCCTCAGAAATACCTGCGCTCGCAAAATCCCTTGCAAATTGTCTGAAAACAACAACAGCAAAAAAGTCCTGATGTTATTTGCAGCTGGCAGCCTAAACCCATCTCTTTCTCCCCCGCCCCCCTTCTTGGGTCTCCGTAATCCACTGCCTCAGCGCTTCTCGGAGTTGAGCGGTTTTGCCTTTCTCAGCGCTTTCTTCATAAGCCACCGAGAGACTCCCGCAGTCTGAGCCCAAACTGATGAGGCTTGGATTTCGAACGTGTGACCCAGTTAATTGGGCCCTAGCATGTGCTCGGTGCAAGATTCACGTTTGGGGTGAGGCTGAAATTATTAGGAGGGTTAGCACCATGCTTATCCCAGGCTGAATTAGACAATGTAATTGTCCCTAAGCAGGCCACCTTCCCCAGGGTATGTTCTCACACACGGCCTCCCTGCCAACAGAGTGTCAAAAAGCATCCCTAGCTTATAAAATCTTTACCCCCTCTCCTGAACTAGACTCACAAAAGGAGTGTCTCGTTGTCACAATTGCAGTGTTCGTGGCAGACCGCAATTGTCAGTGGATTCTTGGAAGGTTTGAAACGAGTGTGTGTGGTTTGTTAATGTTTGCCAGAATTGATGTCGAATGTTTCCTGGTACCCTTCAAGCTGCAGGTTAAATGGCTGAAGGAGACCAAATCAATAACTGATGTTTATTTTGCATAAAAGAAAAAGCATACAGATAAAAAAGAAGCGTGCTTTTAAAAGCATTAATGGGGGGGAAGAGCACAAAGATCCAGAGAGAAATAAAACAAAAGATTTTACTCAAAAATTAAACGTTGTTGTTAAATATTGGGTTCTGGACACATTGCAGTGATCGGCTCTAGTTTATTAAGTGATTTCAGGAACACAACAAGGACTAGCAGCAAGGTTTGAGAGCCAGTGTGGTGTCGTCGTGAAGTGCGCAGACTCTAATCTGGGAGAACCGGGTTTGATTCCCCACTCCTCCACTCGCAGCTGCCGGATGACCTTGGGCAAGTTGTAGTTCTGATAAGAGCTGTTCTTGAAAAAGAGCCGTTTCTGTCAGAGCTCTCTCAGCCCCACCTACCCCCCATGGAGGTCCTGCCCCTCCCCAGACCCCACCCTCTCCAGGCTCCACCTCCAAATCTCCAGAAATTTCCCAGCTCAGAGCCGACAACCCTACTGGGTGACCTTGGGCCAGTCACACGCTCTCAGACTAACCTGCCTCACAGGGTTGTTATGTTTGGGTCCCTGTGGAAGAAGTAACTCCCTGCAGGAGTTGGCAGTGCCAAGGAGGGGGGCAGAGCAGGGTCTGTAAGTCAAATAGAAGGAGGAGAAGAGATTGGATTTATACCCCGCCCTTCACTACCCGAAGGAGTCTCAGAGCACCTTTCAATCTCCTCTCCCTCCCCCTCCCCACAACAGACACCCTGTGAGGTAGGTTGGACTGAGAGAGCTCTCTTGATAACTGCCCTTGGGAGAACAGCTCTGAAAGAACTTGTGACTGACCCAAGGTCACACCAGCAGCTGCATGTGGAGGAGTGGGGAATCAAACCCGGTTCTCCCAGATTAGAGTCCGCGTTCCTAACCACTGCCCCAAACTGATTCCGTCCCAGTCCCCCTTGGGGAAAAGGGCAGACTATGAACTGTTGGCAGAGTAATTAACACAGCAATGATGCACAACCTGATTAAAGAATAGATAAAGGTTTGTTTAAGAACTAACACACTTGATAGGAAAGAGGAGAGACAGAGACAGGTTCCTAACTACATCTCTAGCTGAGAGAGAGAGAAGAAATTGAGTGTGGCACTTTCAAGAGGAAGGGGAAAACTGCCCTAAGAGTAGCAATCTGGAGACAGACAAGGAACGGCACTTGACAGGAGAGAGAAGGTACGGTCCCCACTATCCTATTGAATTGTCTTCTTGCTGCCCTCTTCAAGGCCTTCTTCTCTTCTTCTCTGTACGCCAGACATTGCCTTTCCCACCATGAACGAAATAAATTGATGAAATCTAGAGCTTGAATATGAAGCCAAGTAGAATTAAGAACATAAACGTTAAGAACATAAGAGAAGCCAATGTTGGATCAGGCCAGTGGCCCATCCAGTCCAACACTCTGTGTCACACAGTGGCCAAAATATACCAGGGGCCATCAGGAGGTCCAGCAGTGGGGCCAGGACACTAGAAGCCCTCCCACTGTTGCCCCCCCCCAAGCACCAAGAATACAGAACATCCCTTGCCCCAGACCGAGAGTCCCTATCTATACGTTGCGGCTAATAGCCACCGATGGACCACTGCTCCTTATGCTTATCCAATTCCCTCTTGAAGCCGTCCATGCTTGTAGCCGCCGCCACCTCCTGTGGCAGTGAATTCCATGTGTTAATCACTCTCTGGGTGAAGAAGGACTTCCTTTTATCCATTCTAACCCGACCACTCAGCAAATTGTGGAAGAATAAACTGAGAGGGTCCATGTCTTGGTAGTAAAGCACTTGCTTTGCATGGTGAAGGTCCTGGGTTCATTTCTTCACATCTTGACATACAGGGTCTCAGAGACAGACCTAACAGCTGGGAGTGTCGTATACTATGCTTAGGAACGATTGCACAGCACAGTTTGGGGTACCTTGGAGACTAACAGATTTATTGGATGGCGCAAGCGTTTACTCTTTTTCCTTCCACCACTTATGATGATGCCAAAATACATCTGTTCAGTTTTTCAGGTACCATAAGAGCCTTCTGCTTTTCCCCCTCCCTGCAGCAAATCAACCCCAGCGGAATTTGTCACCTTCGATAACCCTGGATTTCGGTACCTGCGGAGGTTTATTTTTAAGCCGTCAGCTCAATACTGTTACATAGGCATGAGATAAAACTGCTTTCTACTGACTCAGACTGTTGGCTCATCAAGGTCAGCCTTGCCTACACAGACTGGCAGAACCTCTCCAGGGTCTCAGGCGGAGGTCTTTCACAGAGCCAGTTTGCTATGGTGGTTTGGAGCGTGGACTCTAATCTGAAGGGGGGGGGAGGAGAAGGAGGAGAAGAAGAAGAGAGGAGATTGGATTTATACCCCACCCTTCACTTGGAGTCTCAGAGCGGCTTTCCCTCCCTTTCCCTTCCCCTTCCCCTCCCCACAACAGAAACCCTGTGAGGGAGGTGGGGCTGAGAGAGCTCTTTCAAGAACTGCTCTTTCAAGGACAGCTCTTGTCAGAAGAAGAAGAGAAAGAAGAAGAGGAGGAGGAGGAGATTGGATTTATACCCTGCTCTTCACTCGGGGTCTCAGAGCGGCTTACAAACTCCTTTCCCTTCCCCTCCCCACAACAGACACCCTGTGAGGTAGATGGGGCTGAAAGAGCTCTTTCGAGGACAGCTCTTGAGAGAACATCTCTGATATGGCTTGCCCAAGGTCATCCAGCAGCTGCGAGTGGAGGAGTGGTTCTCCCAGATTAGAGTCGGTGCACTTAACTACTACACCAAACTGGCTCAAACCGGGTTCGATTCCCCACTTCTCCACATGCAACTGCTGGTGTGACCTTGGGCAAGCCACAGTTCTCTCAGAGCTGTTCTCTCAGGAGCAGTTTCTGTCAGAGCTCTCGCAGCCCCACCTACCTCACTGGGTGTCTGTTGTGGGGAGGGGAAGGGAAAAGAGATTGTAAGCCGCTCTGAGACTCTTTCAGGTAGTGAAGGGTGGGGTATAAATCCAGTCTCCTCCTCCTCTTCGTCGTCCTCATCTACTGCCTGGTCCTTTTTGCTGGAAATGTCGGGGATTGAACCTGAGAACTCCTGCATGCCAAACAGATGCTCTACCACTGAGCTATGGCAAGGGAGCTCAATACTTTGATGAAACACTCAGTTGGGGTGCTTTTAAACACTGTAGTGCAAAGGTTGGTCTTGGAAGAAACTGAGGCTCTTGGTGGTTGCTGGCTACTCATGAGGCCCATGCGCCCCAACCCTATGGCCAGTGTCGTCCACAGGACTGAAGCCAAGGTGGAGCGAGCATTGAGTGCACCACCATCACCCCAATTCTAGTACTAGTTTGCCCCACCTGGAAATAGTCAGTCCCACCTAATAAGTAGGCTTGCCAACCCCCAGGTGGGGAAACTCGAGCTGCAGTGTTAGAAGAGTCAAACAACAAAAATATACACTGCAAAAACCTTATTTATAAGTTAAAGTGTTCTATAGGTTCCATCTTATAAAGTGCATTGTGTATTATTCATAATATTCTAAATCAGGTATATATCCATTACATGCAATCTCAAGAATTTGTACAATCTAATAGCTACCAGTCACTTTACATCCTTTTTAGAAGAAGAAGAGAAGAGATTGGATTCATCCCCCGCCCGGCCCTTCACTATCCAAAGGTGTCTCAGAGCGGCTTACAAACTCATTTCCCCTCCCCTCCCCTCCCCTCCCCACAACAGACACCCTGTGAGGTAGGTGGGGCTGAGAGAGCTCTGACAGAAACTGCTCTTTCCCCCCCCAAGAACACAATCAACCCCAATGGGAGTTTCTAGAATTGTACCCCCGCTTCTCCTTGCTTGAAAGTCTTCTAAAGGGGGAAGTTTCCTTTTGTGGTTACATTGAAGTTTAAATTGATGTTTGTTGCTGGTCCTACAAAATTCCCATTAAGCAGCTGACAATCATAGCAGCTGACAATCCTGTCTTTCTCAAGGTGTACAATGGAACCTATAGAACACTTTAACTTATAAATAAGGTTTTTGCAGTGTATACATTTGTTTTTTGAACCTCCAGGTGGGCCCTGTTCTCCCCGAATGACAACTGATCTCCAGACGAGAGATCAGTTCCCCTGGAGAAAACGGATGCTTTGGAGGGCAGACTCTATGAGTGGTGGCGAACCTATGGCACGGGTGCCAGAGGTGGCACTCAGAGCCCTCTCTGTGGGCACGCGTGCCATCGCCCCAGCCAGGCCCAGACCATCATTAAAGTGTCGAATTCTCTGCCAAATCATTTTAAGTCAATGAAAGCATTTGGGATTGCTTTCCTTACTTTGTTTGGATCATCTTAAGCTAACGTATGAGTTGTTTTTTCTAAAGTAAAACCTCAGTATCCAGGTTAAATTGCCGTGTTGGCACTTTGCGATAAATAAGTGGGTTTTGGGTCGCAGTTTGGGCACTCGGTCTCCAAAAGGTTCGTCATCACTGCTCTATGGCATACCACCCAGCCTAAGACAAATTGAAAGTACTGTCTCTGAATCTCCAGGAATTTCCCAAGCTGGAGTTGGCAACCCTACCTAATGGCTGGCTCTGGCCCCGAGGCTAGTAATGGCCATGGGGATAGATTCAGATGGGCGGCTGCACTGGACTGAAGGAGCAGGAGAACGTTTGACTCCAGGGGAACTTTTAAGACCAGCAAGGTTTAATTCTGGGTATAAGCTCTTGTGTGTGCATCGACACCTTTAAGGCCAACAAATTCTGGGCAGGGGTCATTTCGTAGAAAAAGAGCTGCAGGAGCTCATTAGCATAACTTATTAGCATATGCCACACCCCCTGACATCACCGGAAGTGTGCACCAGCCCCTCTGGCAGGCAGAAGCACCTGGGATCCATTCTTTCCCCCC
>NW_015163213.1:67119-84770 GCF_001447785.1 Gekko japonicus | reverse complement strand
AGTCCAACCCCCTGCACAATGCAGGAAATTCACCAATACCCCAGTGATCCCTGTTCCATGCCCAGAATATGATTTTAAAAACCCTCCAGGATCACTGGGGGACAACCTGGCCTGGAGAAAAATTGCTTCCTGGCCCCAAAGTGGCGATCAGCATTTCCCTGGGCATGTAATAAAGGGCCACAAGAACTAAGCACTGATGCAACCCTTTCTGCTGTACCTCTAGTGATTTGCCTAAGTTCACACAATCAGCATTATGATCCTTTTAAAGCTGAAAGCTTTAACATAAATGCAAAGGACTATTTGTAAGATTATCTGTAAGACACAAGACCAGGACGCATCTCACTTCTGGCAATCACTTGGAGAGACCCGATCGCTCAGCTTCCACTGCCCCACACGCACCCCACACTGGAATAAGAACATATCATCAGGCCATACCACATTGCAATAAAGCCCCTACAACTGTATACAGAAATACTGAGCTTCCCTACCATTTGCCACAACTAGCCCACCACACAACCAGGATCAAGACTCCGAAGTGGACCAACAGACAGGCATACACTCGTTTGAGAAACTGAGTATTACATCACAACACCTCTGGAACATTACAGATCAGTAGAGGCAGCCCTGCACAGTGGGCAGAGTTGCAGATTGATGAGTTGCAGATTGATGTGGGGAGACCAGGGTTGGTATGCTCACTCGGCTGGCTGAGTGCCCCCGGGCCAAATCTCCCCTTCTCTACCTAACCTACCCCACAGGGTTGTTGTGAGGATGAAATGGAGACTCATGGGCAGGGTCCCCAGCTTCCCTGGCAGGAAGACTATGTTAAGAAATCTCTCACAATTATGCAGCCATAGCAGGCAGGAGGGAAGGAGGCGAATACCTCCAGCGCCAGAGACTTGTAGAGGAAGAGTGAAACTTTGGGGACTCACCCGTGCACCAGAGGGCCAAGGCAGCAGGAGGCAAGAAGCCCGGGCGAGCAGGAGGCAGGGGGGCACACAGGAGAGGTGGAATTTGCCCCTATGAGTCCAAGGCCACCACCCCGGGGATCAGGGAGGCAGGAGAACCTTTCGCCCCCCCCTCCCCCGCGGGCGTCACAGTTGCAGCTGAGAACAGTGCCGGCGGCCATAACTTTTAAAAGAGCCTCTAACCAGACCTGGGGGAGCCAGAATGACCTCTCATGTGTGATGTCCGAGCGGCATTGCCGCTCTCACACGCGAGAGGTAGAATTTGCCCCTATGAGTCCAAGGCCACTACCCCGGGGCTCAAGGAGGGAAAAGAACGGTTCGCCCCCTCCCTGCAGGTGCTGCAGCTGCGAACAGCACTGGCGGCCATAACTTTTTAAAGAGCCCCTAACCTGACCTGGGGGAGCCAGAATGACCTCTCATGTGTGATGTCCGAGCGGCATTGCCGCTCTCACACGCGAGAGGTGGCATTTGCCCCTACAAGTCCAAGGCCGCCACTCCGGAGCTCAGGGAGGCAGGAGAACGTCCACCCCCCCCCATGGGTGTCGCAGCTGCTGCCGAGAACGGCGGCCATAACTTCTTAAAGAGCCCCTAAGGAGAGCTGCGGTGGCTCAAGTGGTTAAGATGCTGAACTGCAGGCTGTGGAAGGTCAGTAGTTCAGCAGTTCGAGACCCGAGTGCGCCGCGTGACGGAGTGAGCTCCCGTGTCTATTTCCAGCTCCTGCCAACCTAGCAGTTGGAAAGCAAGACATTGCAAGTAGATCAATAGGTATCGCTTCGGTGGGAAGGGAACAGCTTTCCGTGCGCCTCGGTGTTTAGTCATGCCGGCCACATGACCACAGAAATGTCTTCGGACAGCGCTGGCTCTTCGGCTTGGAAACGGAGATGAGCACCGCAACCCTAGAGTCGGATTCGACTGGCTTTCGAGCAAGGGAACCTTGACCTTTACTTTAAGGAGCGCTGGGGGAGCCAGAATGACCTCTCGCTAGAGGTGGGATTTGCCCCTAGGAGTCCAAGGCCACCACCCCGGGGCTCAGGGAGGCAGGAGAACGTTTCGCCCCGCCCAACCAGCCAGCGTCTCTCCCCCAAGACATAACTCTGCCCAGAGAGGAGGACACACTTCATGCATCAAGTCCACAAGAGCTTATGCAAAAGCAAACCTCCCTTCTTTAGATACGTCTATTTAAACCCACCAATACATCGAAAGCACCCCGAGAGAGCCCTCCCCACCCCCCACTCTGTCCCCTCCATATCCGCCCGTCTTCCTTTCGGCTCCCCGGGCTAACCCCCCGCACGGTCGAACGGCAGCCGGAAGTGTGGGTTCCCGTGTGCGAGAGGCGGCCTTCCTCTTTGGCCTGTCTCTATGGTTTCCCCCCCTGGGCGACGAAGCGCGGACTGATGACGATTGCGGAAGGCGAAGGCGCCCGGCGTCGCAGGGCGCCCCTCTGCGGTGGAGGGCGCGTGAATGTAACGTCAGGAGGCAGGCGAGAGAGAGTGCCGGCTGAGGAAGAGGATGGAGGAGAACGAGCAGCTGCGGCGCCAGATCCGTCTGCTGCAGGGTGAGGGGGGGACGAATCAGGGGCGCGGTCGGGGGAGAGGGAGGGGACCCAGGCGTCCGGGGCGGGGCGGGGGGCCGTGAGAGGGACCCAGGCGTCCGGGCTCCCTTCCCTGCCCTTTGGGGTGAGGCCCAGGGGCCCCTCACGGGCTGCCGGCAGGTTGTCACCTTTGGGGCGGTGTTCCCCCTAAGCTGAGTGAGTGTGAGCCGGCTCACAGTTTTTTAGCCTCCGGCTCACACATTTCTGTCTTCGCTCAGGAAGGGGTGGGGGGCTCCAGAGCAAACTGATTGATGCAGCAGCCAAATGGCTCGCTCCCCACTTTGGGGGGGGATTCGTGTGCTGCCTTTCCAGGAGCCTGCTTGAGGGTGCTTATAGATCACAGAATCACTGAATGTTTGAGTTGGAAGGGACCTTCCAGGTCATCTAGTCCAACCCCTTGCACTCTGCAGGAGCAGAGTCGAAAGAGAGCCCTACACAGAATCATAGAATGTTAGAGTTGGAAGGGACCTTGCAGGTCATCTAGTCCAACCCCCTGCACTCTGCAGGAGCAGAGCCGAAAGAGAGCCCTACATACCTACAACATACATGAAATATGGTCATTCAGCCTCCGCTTAAAGACGTCCAGCAAAGGAGTATCCACCACCTCCCGAGACAGACTGTTCCACGGCTCAACCACTCTTACAGTCAGGAAGTCTCTCCTGATATTTAGCCGGTATCGACTCCCTTGTAATTTCCACCCATTCGATCTAGTCTTGCAATCCGGAGCAAGAGAGAATAGATCTGCTCCCTCTTCTACATGACAGCCCTTCAGATATTTAAAACAGCAATCATGTCCCCTCTAAGCCTTCTCTTTTCCAGGCTAAACATACCCATCTCTTTCAGCTCGTTCAGATATTTAAAAAATAATTAAAAGAATACATTAAAGTACTGTATCTCGTAAATCAGGGTTGGGTGGCTGTGTTAGTCTATGAGCAGCAGGGAAGAGCAAGAGGCCAGGAGCACCTTAAAGACTAATTTAAAAATTGTGGCAGGGGAGGAGCTTTCGTGAGTAACTGCAGTCACTTCTTCAGATACAGCTGGAATGAGAGTCTATCTGTCCTTATATTACCTGGTTGATGGGTTTCCGTTCTATACGGCTAATTGTGATGCCTTCCATAGCAACAGGTCAAGATGGGCAGCTGTGGTAGTCTGTCTTTAGGCGCTCAAAAGAGCAAGACTCCAGAAGCACCTTGAAGACTAATAAAGAAAAAGAGGCCAGCAACACCTTAAAGACTAATTAAGGATTGTGGCAGGGTATGAGTTTTCCTGAGTCACTGCCTCACTTCTACAGATACACCTGGAATGGGAGTCCATCTGTCCTTGTATCACCAGGTTGATGGATTTCCATTCTGTACGGCTAAATGGGGTGCCTTCCATGGAGACAGGTCAAGATGGGTAGCCGTGTTAGTCTGTCTGTAGCAGCACAAAAGAGCAAGAGTCCAGGAGCACCTTAAAAAGGTAAAGGTAAAGGTTCCCTTGCTCGAAAGCCAGTCGAGTCCGACTCTAGGGTTGCGGTGCTCATCTCCGTTTCAAAGCCGAAGAGCCAGCGCTGTCTGAAGACGTTTCCGTGGTCATGTGGCCGGCATGACTAAACACCAAGGCGCACGGAATGCTGTTACCTTAAAGACTAATAAAAGATTGTGGTAGGGGAGAAGCCTCCGTGAGTCACCACTCACTTCTTCAGATAGAAAAGAGCAAGAATCCAGAAGCACTTTAAAGACTGATAAGACATTGTGGCAGGGTAGCAGCTTTCGTGAGTTACTGCTGACCTCCAAGATGGGCAGCCATGTTAGTCTGTAGCAGAAGAAAAAAGCAAGAGTCCAGGAGCACCTTAAAGACTAACAAAATTTGTGGCAGGGGAGGAGCTTTGGTGAATCACCGCTCACTTCTTCAGATAGAGAAGAGCGGGAGTCCAGGAGCACCTTATAGACTCACAAAATCTGTGGCAAGGGAGGAGCTTTTGTGAGTCACCGCTCATTTCTTCAGATACAGCTTGTATTTATTGGAAAGTGGTTTCAGATGTCAAATGACATTTAGCAGGCAATCATGCAGGCAAATCACCTGCTATTGTCATTTGCCAATAAATAGGGCAGATGGACTTTCATTCTACCTGTATCTGAAGAAGTGAGCAGTGACTCACGAAAGCTCCTCCCCTGCTCTTTTTGACTGTTCCTGGTAAGTTCTTGTTCCTTTCCCCCCTTTCCTTCGAGAGCTTTGGGTTGTTACCAATGTTCCCTCTAAGCTGTGGAGTCTAGTGAGCAAAAATTCTACTTTGTGAGTTATTGGCATTAAAGTTGTGAGCAAGCAATTTGGCTACTGCAAAGATTAGTTTGCTCTGGAGCCATCCTTCCCGAACTAAGACAAAAATGTGTGAGCTGGAGGCTAAAAAACTGTGAGCTAGCTCACACTAACTCAGCTTAGAGGGAACACTGGTTGTTACAATGACCCTGTGAAATCAGGGTCGCCAACTCTGTCTTTGGAAATTCTTGCAGATTTGTGGGCAGGGCCTGGGCAGGACAGAGGTTTTTTTTTGGGGGGGGCCTCAGTGGAGCACAGTGCCGTAGCTTCTGCCCTCTGAAGCGGCCATTTTCTCCGGGGGAAATGATCTCTGTATTCTGGAGACCAGTTGAAATCCAGGCCCTACCTGGAGGCTGGCAACCCCAGACGTTAGTTAGTTAAGCCGAGGGAATATGACTGACCTAAGGCTAATCCTGTGATCATTACTGCTGAACAGGGGTTTGAACCTGCGTGTCTCTAGTCCTAGTCTGATATTATAGCTGCTACCGACTCTCTCTGCGCTTTCTTAGTACATTTTTATCCCTTTCTCCCTTACACTAAGGAGCTCAAGATGGTGTACATCAATGCTCCCTCTAAACTGTGGGGTCTTGTGTGCAAAAATCCTATTTTGTCAGCTACTGGCATTAAAGTTGTGAGTGAGTGATCTGGCTGCTGCAGAAACTAGTTTGCTCTGGAGCCCCCCTTCCTGAGCTGAGACAAAAAACTGTGAGATGGAGGCTAAAAGACTGTGAGCTGGCTCACACTCACTCAGCTTAGAGGGAACACTGGTGTACGTTTGTTCTCATTTCAACCCTGTGGGGTTTTTAGGGGTTGAGCTAGAAATGTAAAATTTCTGGAAATTTTGAAGCTCGGAAAAAAACCCGTTTTTTTCTCCAGTTTTTTTTTTGGGAAAAACGGACATTTTCGGAAAAATTGAAAAAAAAATGCTACATTAGCATTTCTTTTGTCTTTTCTAGATTGAGAGTCATTCTGTTACTTTAGGAACATAAAATATGACTATGGACATTTTTACTTGGCATGAAATCATCACAACTAGCATATTAAAAATATAGTGTATCCAAACAATTATTACAAACAGAATACCCCCCCCACATGCAAAAACAAAACTGAAACCTTTTTCTTTTCTTGTGACAATCGCACCTCCTAAAGGAAGAAATGCATCTTGTTCTTGCATTGGAGAGTTCAAACACTAAGATAAATCCAGACAGACAAGGCTGTCCTCAGGGGCTAGCTTTTGGGACCAAGCAAAAGGTCCTGGGGTGGAAAGTGCCATCGAATCGCAGCTGACGTATGGCGATGACCCCATCGGATTGTCAAGGCCAGAGACGTTCAGAGGCGGTTTGCCATTGCCTGCCTCTGCATAAACAGCCCTGGGCTTCCTTGGTGGTCTCCCATTCAAATACTAACCAGGGCCGACCCTGCTTAGCTTCTGAGATCTGAGGAGATTGGGCTAGCCTGAGCCATCGAGATCAGGGTAAAAGGTAGGGGGAGGTTGAATGGACCTGTAAGCAGATGGGATGTTATTTGGAATGGAATATTTTAGTGACGTTTTGTATGGAATATTTTAACGAGAGGGCAAGCTGTATGTTTGAGAGTAGTGTCACATTCCCCATGGTGTTAATATATGGGTCTTTGTAAGAGATGTCGTAATATGAAGAAAATGTTTACTCTCCTTCTAGAATGGCCTTTGAACATACGGTTAACGGAAGCTCTCTGCTCCTTTTGTTTCAGGGCTTATCAATGACCATAAAAACATCCACGGGAACGCACCGGTCCCCCAGCCGGCTCCAGTGCCCCGGTGGAGGAATCCCCGGCCGCCGTCTTTTAGCAACCAAGCTGTTTTCTCTGCTAGATATCCCCAGCAACAACCCCAAAGGGATTTCCTGCCTCGCCCCCACAATGCCTGGAGGAAGAAATACTCTCTTGTCAACGTGCCGCCTCGGCCCACACTCCATCCTGGCGGCAGCGCTTCAGCCAGCAGCTCCCGAACTGTCCCGAGCCAAGGAAAGAGCGAGGCCGCCGAGGCGCAGCCGTCGCTTTCGGGAAGAAGAGTAGGTGTGGCCGGAGACGATAACACAATTGTCGGGGTGCCGATGAGCTCAGTCGTGAGAAACGCTGCTGTCCCTGCCTCCCAGGGTGCTCCCTCCGAAGCAGCAGGGCACCCGTCTCCTTCCAGAAGCTGTGCAATCTCTGCTTTGACTCCGAGCGTCCCCTCGAAAGAGAGCAAACCAGAGCCTCTCTCGGCAGTGCCTCCCTTGTTGCATCACCAGATTGTCGCTAGGGGTAGGGACGACTCCCTTTCGGTGTGTGTCTCTGTGCCCTCGAGGACAGTGCCGGGTGCCTCGGAACTGGCCCTGGATTCGTGCAGGATGATCAGCGAGCAGGCCATCACGTTGAAAACTGGCCCTCAGCGGCCTCTGACCTCGCCCGGGCGTGAGTCAAGGTGCCTTTCCGCAAGGAAGAGCTCTGTGTCGCGGGTTCCAGCTTTGCAACAAGCCTCCGCGGCAGGGGGCAAATCGAGCCCCGCGGGGATGACTCAGGCGCCCAGTGCACTTGCCAGTGCAGTCGGGCAGGCTCCTTCGGCTCTTGGGATGAGTCCCACGAAGAACAAGCCGTCTGCGCCTGCTCTCCAGACGGCTCCCACCTCACCAGCCTCCTCCAAATCCCCCAAGTTCAGGAAAACCAAGTACACGTGGGTGGCCAACCCGGGTAAATGTACCCGCGCTTCGAAAAGATGGTCTGCCTCCAGAGCCGCCGAAAACAGCCAGAGGTTTGCCACGGGGGCAGAGAGGACCTCCAAGTCGGTACCGAGGGGGGACCCGGGGGCAAAGCAGAAGAAGCCCAGCCTGCATTCGAAGGCGGGGGGTTCCTCCAGCAAGTACAAATGGAAGGCCTCCAGTCTCCGCCTCTCCCCGTCCGTATCCACGTCTGCGTTCACGTGGCAGCGCGAGGAACGTGGCGGGCCTGGCGCGGCCCACTTCTCAGGAGGCGGCTCTTCCCTCCCAGCCGCGAGCCGGATGCCTCTTGGTCTTGGCGATCCGAAACCGACCTTTGGGAATACCAGCTTTCTAAACTACAAGTTAAAGAGCCGGACCAAAATCATCAAAAAGAAGGGAAGTGCCAGGTACGTGGCTTGTTTGCCTGTGGCCAGCGTTGCAGCTTTTCTAGCCTTTTTCTTGACCACCCCAGTTTTGCATCTGAAACGAAGAAGAAGAAGAGATTGGATGTATACCCCGCCCTTCACTTGGAGTCTCAGAGCGGCTGACAAACTCCTTTCCCTTCCCCTCCCCACAACAGACACCCTGTGAGGCGGGTGGGGCTGAGAGCGCTCTTGACAGAAACTGCTCTTTTTCAAGAACAGTTCTTGTCAGAACTATGGCTTGCCCAAGGTCATCCAGCAGGTGCAAGTGGAGGAGTGGGGAATCAAACCCGGTTCTCCCAGATTAGAGTCCACGCACTTAACCACTACACCAAACTGGCTAAGACTAAGATGAAGAAGAGGAGGAGGAGGAGATTGGGTTTATACCCCGCCCTTCACTACCCAAGAGAGTCTCAGAGCGGCTCACAAATGCCTTTCCCTTCCCCTTCCCCTCCCCACAACAGACACCCTGTGAGGTCAGTGGGGCTGAGAGAGCTCTGACAGAAACTGCTCTTTTTCAAGGACAGCTCTGACAGAACTACAGCTTGCCCAAGGCCATCCAGCCCGGTGCAAGTGGAGGAATGGGGGAATCAAACCCGGTTCTCCCAGATTAGAGTCCGCGCACTTAAGCACTACACCAAATTGGTTCTCACCAAACAGTGCGCTTCGCCTTCTGTGGAATTGCAAAGGTTGTGTGAGTAATAGGAAGATTTCGAGACCTAGGGAAGATGTTCAGATGATAGGACATTATGTATCTGTTTGGGACTTCGGCTTAGGCAGTGTAATGCAGTGAGATCCTAAAAGGAAGACCTGAAAAGCCTCCGTAGCATCCATGAGGACTTCCAGTGGCACCTGAAATAAGATCTTTGTATGCCTGATTCATATTTCTAGGATCTTGGGAGATGCTTATGACTTTTCCAGCTCTAGAGTCTGGAGTCCAGTATCACCTCTGGGACTGCGCTACTTCAGTGTGCCCACTTTGCAGTTGTATGTCTAAATGCTCCCCACATCAATTACCTTCTTCCTTTAGAAAACCTAATATATTACGACGAAGATTCCTAGTCCACACACTATCCCCTGGTGAGCTCGATTTCAGTGGGCTTGTGTTCTGTGAGCCTTCACTTAAGTTATATTTTGTCTGCTTTGCAAAACACACATTCAGGATGGACAGAAGGAAGCACTTCTTCACACACTGGTTGATTAAAATGTGGAATTCTTTGCCAGAGAATGTAACAAAGGCACAGACGGCTTTAAAAGGGGATTAGATAGTTTAATGAAGTAGACATCTGTCAGTGGCTACTAGTTTGTTGTAGTGGTGAGGAGTGCAGACTCTAATCTGGGAGAACCGGGTTTGATTCCCCACTCCTCTACATGCAGCTGCTGGTGTGACCGTGGGTCTTAACTATAAGAACTTTATGTTCTTTCAGAGCTGTTCTCTGAAGAGCAGTTCTCAAAAGAGCTCTCTCAGCCTCACCTACCTCACAAGCTGTGTGTTGTGGGGAGAGGAAGGAGTTTGTGAGCCGCTCTGAGACTCCTTTGCGTAGTGAAGGGTGGGTATTAATCCAATCTCCTCCTCCTCTTCCCCTTCTCCTTGCCACGTTCAGAGTCAGTCAACCTCTGAATGCTAGCGCCAGGAGGCAACATCAGGGGAAGGACTCATCCTCTCTGCCCTGTTGTTGGCCCTCCAGAGGAACTGGTTGGCCCCTGTATGAGACAGGATGCTGGACTAGATGGACCCTTACTGGTCTGATCCAGCAGGGCTCTTCTGAGGTTCTTCTCAGGGGAAGGCCTCGTCCTCTCTGCCCTCTTGTTGGCCCTCCAGAGGAACTGGTTGGCCCCTGTGCGAGACAGGAAGCTGGACTAGGTGGTTCCTCACTGGTCTGATCAAGCAGGGCTCTTCTTATGTTCTCATCAGGGGAAGGCCTCAGCCTCTCTGCCCTGTTGTTGGCCCTCCTGAGGAACTGGTTGGCTGCTATGTGAGACAGGATGCTGGACTAGAAGGACCCTCACTGGTGTGATCTAGCAGGGCTCTTCTTCTCAGAGGAAGGCCTCGGCCTCTGTGCCCTGTTGCTGGCCCTCCAGGGGAACTGGCTGCCCACTGCGTGAGACGGGATGCTGGACTAGATGAACCCCCAGTGGTCTGATCCAGCAGGGCTCTTCTGAGGTTCTTCTCAGGGGAAGGCCTCGGCTTCTCTGCCCTCCAGAGGAACTGGTTGGCCCCTGTGTGAGACAGGAGGCTGGACTAGATGGACCCTCACTGGTCAGATCCAGCAGGGCTCTTCTGAGGTTCTTCTCAGGGGAAGGCCTCGGCCTCTGTGCCCTGTTGGCCTTCCAGAGGAACTGGCTGGCCCCTGTGTGAGGCAGGATGCTGGACTAGATGGACCCTCACTGGTCTGACCCAGCAGGGCTCTTCTGAGGTTCTTCTCAGGGGAAGGCCTCGGCCTCTGTGCCCTGTTGGCCCTCCTGAGGAACTGGCTGGCCACTGTGTGAGATGGGATGCTGGACTAGATGGATCCTCACTGGTCTGACCCAGCAGGGCTCTTCTGAGGTTCTTCTCAGGGGAAGGCCTCGGCCTCTGTGCCCTGTTGGCCCTCCTGAGGAACTGGCTGGCCACTGTGTGAGATGGGATGCTGGACTAGATGGATCCTCACTGGTCTGACCCAGCAGGGCTCTTCTGAGGTTCTTCTCAGGGGAAGGCCTCGGCCTCTCTGCCCTGTTCTTGGCCCTCCTGAGGAACTGGTTGGCCACTGTGTGAGACGGGAGGCTGGACTAGATGGACCCTCACTGGTCTGACACAGCAGGGCTCTGCTTATGTTCTTAATGTGACTCTGTGGCAGTCAGATGTGTGCGGTTTTTAAGCCGCTCTGAGACTCCAAGTGAAGGGTGGGGTATAAATCCAATCTCCTCTTCTTCTCTGCTCCTCAGTCCCTTCCGTCATTGCCACACGCTTACCTCCCTCATTGGACGTTCTCCAACTTCAAAGCACTAAAACACAGATTGCGCTTTGCTCAGTTGACTTTTTGCCCTAGAAAGCAGGCTACCTTTGGCCGACTGATGCCGACTAGCCTCATCTCTTTGAAGCGGCAGAGTTGTGAGGGCTTCCTTCCCATCCAGCATTGCGGAGAGATGGCCATCTCGGGGCTCACCCTGAGTTTTTCTGCTGCTTTGTTACGATGCTGTTTATTGCTTAGCACCAAGAGAGGGCTGCTCAGAATGTGGAAGGATCAGAGTTGCTGTTAACCAAATTAGGCAGGGCTGGAGGAGAGGGTGTGCAGAGGGTAGAAGAAGGCTCGGGTTAGCGCAGGTTAGAAGAGGCAGCTGTCAAATGAAGATGACTCTTTCCATTCGAAGAACTGCGTCTCTCGGTATCAGAGAGCGAGAGCTGCTTATCCATATCTGTATGGAGTTTCCTCTTTCCTGGCCATCTTTGTCCCCCGTGTGGCTTTCAGGGTTGTCTGAACCTGCTTTTCACACAGGGCCTCCAGCTCCATGGACTGTGTGAAAGTGTCTATTGTCGGTAGCCACGCTGTTGTGGGCATGTATAAATTGGCTCACAGGGCAGATGGTTTATGGTGAAAGGACTGCAGTTACACCTCCGTGAGCACGTGTCATAAGAACATCAGAAGAACGCTGCAGGATCAGACCAAGAGTCCAGCATCCTGCCTCACACAGGGGCCAGCCAGTTCCTCTGGAGGGCCAACAACAGAGCATAGAGGCCGAGGACTTCATAAGAACATCAGAAGAGCCCTTGCCTGATCAGACTGGTGGTCCATCTAGTCCCAGCCTCCTGTCTCATACAGGTGCCAACCAGTTCCCCTGGAGGGCCAGCAACATGGCTTAGAGGCTGAAGCCTTCCCCTGATGCTTCCTCCTTGCTCTGGGATTCAGAGGTTCAGTGCTTCTGACTGTGGAGGTTCCCCTCAGTCACCATAGCTAGTTGCCATTGAAGAGAAGAAGAAGAGAAGAGATTGGATTTATACCCCGCCCTTCAGTACCCAAGGGAATCTCAGAGCGGCTCACAAACTCCTTTCCCTCCCCCTCCCCACAACAGACACCCTGTGAGGTAGGTGGGGCTGACAGACCTCTTGACAGAAACTGCTCTTTTTCAAGAACAGCTCTTATCAGAACTACGGCTTGCCCAAGGTCATCCAGCAGGTGCAAGTGGAGGAGTGGGGAATCAAACCCGGTTCTCCCAGATTAGTGTCCGTGCACTTAACCACTACACCACGTATCCTCCACGAATCTCTCTAATCCCCTTTTAAAGCTGTTTATCCCTGTGGCCACAGCAACATCTTCCAGCAGTGAATCCCACCTTTTAAACGCTCTCTCTGTGAAGTGGTATTTCCTTTTGTACGTCCTGAAGCCACTGCCCATCAGCTTCATTGAATGCCCCTGAGCTCCAGTATTTTGAGAGGGGGAGAAAAATATCTCTTTTCCAACTCTCTCCATCCCATGCATAATTTTATGCCCACGCCCCCCAGTCGTGTCTTTTCTAAACTGAAAAGTCCCAGATGCTCTTCAGCCTTTCCTCCAACCCCCTCATCATCTTGATTGCCCTCAGGTGTACTTTTCCCAGCTCTGCAGTGCCCTTTGGGAGAGACAGTGACCAGAATTCACATAGTGTTCCAAATGAGGCCGCACCATAGATCTCTACAGGGGGCGTTGCAGCATCGACTGTTTGATTCCCAATCCCTTTCTTGTGTCCCTCCAGCTCTCCGGCTGAGAAGAAGAGCCCCCCTTCCTCTACCTTGCTTCTGAAAAGCCGCTATTGTCTCAGGAAAAGGAACTCCCCCTGGGGGAAGTCCCCCTCCCCCACTGCCAGGAAGTCCGGGGCCAAGGGCCTGGTCCAAATCGGCAAGCACCGCCTGCGCAGGCTGCCGGCACCCAGGTTCCACGTTGCTGCCAAAGAAGGTAGGTGCAGAACCGGAAATGGACGAGTTCTTTGTGCGCCAACAGCGGCCTCTCTGACTCTAAGGGAGATTGTGTCAGCTGAGCCTCTGGCATTGTTGCCTTGGCTGGTGGTGGTCGTGCTGGTGGGGAAGATGTTGGTCTGCCTCTGTACTGGAATCTTAGGTTTCGTTTCTTCTATGCTCTTCTTATCTATGCAGCCTCAGCTAGTGACCTTGGTACCTTGTTACAGGTTTCCCCTGGGAATGTCGACCCGTTAGCTTAGGCGGGCTTTTGCTGATGCCCTGATTGGACCTCGGCCATCAAGGGACCCCTTTGAATTGTGTATAACTTCTCGCTGGGCGTGCTTTCCACTAGTTCTAACACAGAATGTATGCACAGAAGACCTGCCTTTACTGTACTCAATAAACTTTACTTTTCTGAATGAAAGTTGTTGGGAACTGATTGCTGCGGGGATCTGACGGAGTGTTTCATGTTGTCACATGTTGGTCTGAGGAGGAGAGGCAGGCTCCAAGGGAGAGCTGGCAGCGGTTTGGAAATTAGCTAGTTGGACGAGAATCCGCGTTCAAATCCCCACTCTGCCTGGGTTAACCTCGTGCCGGTCACTGTGGATGGATGGAGGTTCTGTGTTTTGTCTGGGCCCGCTCCAGTTGTTGGAAAGCTCGCGAGGTTCTCTCTGTAGCCAAGGTGCGGCGTCCTGCTTATTTGGGAGACGGTTTTACCTTTAAAACACTCTCTGTCATCCTAAACTTTGTAGACTGCTGCTGCCACCAGGAATTAAAAAATCTAAATCTCTCTCTTTTGGTAGTATGACCCAGGGTCTGGGCACTTCAGAGAACTATGTGGCCCTGAGGAAAGACTGTTCTGATTTCTGGGATAAGTTTAAACAAAAAACGATTTCTTTAATAAAGAACGAAATAGATCTCTGGTTGTTTTGAACTGTTGCCGATGAAAGGAACTTGTAAATGTAACTGGCAAAGCTTGGTGTCATAAACAGTCTCTCAGACTCCCAAAACGCCACTCTGACAGGCATAGACACTCAGTCTAATCTGTCTCTCTCTCATATATATAGCCTGGATGGAGCCTCAGTCTCCTGTTACTTTAATTTCTATAGTAGTTAGCCCCTATAGTTGAATCTTTGGTTCGGTTTCCCAGGAGATTTCAGAACACCACTGGTGCTGCGGCCTTCTCTGTACATGACTTTTGCCTTAGAGGATGTTTATACATTCTAGAAGTTCGTGGTGTAACTATCAGAGTCAAAATGGAGAGGGTGTCTGAAACTAGCTTCCTGGACCCTCCTTGACTTTCTGTGAGCTTCCTGATCCCAGAGATAGAGAGAAAGGAGGGGGGGATTTGAGTTGGTACCAATGCTCCCTCTAAGCTGTGGGGTCTTGTGAGCAAAAATTCTACTTTGTGAGCTACTGGCATTAAAGATGAGCGAGCGATTTGGCTGCTGCATAGATCAGTTTGCTCTGGAGCCCTCCTTCCTGAGCTGAGACAAAAAGGTGTGAGCCGGAGGCTAAAAAACTGTAAGCTAGCTCACACTAACTCAGCTTAGAGGGAACACTGGTTGGTCCATCGGGTCAGTTCTAATCAGTTCTGGTTTGGCCTGCGTCACATCCATGGTAGTCCTACGTGATTGGCACATCAGTAGCTATAGGTCCAAGAATGATATAAACCTCTAGTTTACTAAAGGTAGGCACTGGCCACCAACAGCGCCATCTGAGACCTTGGTGTCTAGTCCAGAACGTTCTGAGTTTTACACAAGTATTGGGTTGAAATACACTATGTTGAATATTGAAATGTTGAATATTGAAGTGGTACGAAGTGTTTTCTTTAGTTGTTGTGGATTTTCCGGGCTGTGTGGCCATGGTCTTGGCATTGTAGGACCTGACGTTTTGCCAGCAGCTGTGACTGGCATCCTCGGAGGTATCACACAGAAAGATGGAGTACTCTCTGTGTCAAGGTGAGAAGAAAAACAGTAGGCAGGTAATTTATATCTACTCAGGAAGGTGGGTAAAGTGTTTTCTGTCTTTAAGAGTGGTTAATGGAATAAACTGAGCTTTGTTTAAGAACTGCGGTCTCTCTCTATACTAGATCCAGTCTCTTGCCAGCCTCTACCCAACCAGTGAAAGAACTCAGGGGGACTGGGGGGGTCCCAGGAAAAGTCCTGGGTTCTTGAATCCCTCAACAGTGCCCCTCAAAATAGGTCAGTGAAAAGCCCTGCCCTCCTAGAAGGGAAGGAGAAGGTGTCCTTTGCTCCTCAAAACATGTAAGTGAAAAGCCCTGGCTTCTTAGAGGGGAAAGCAAAGGTGCCCTTTGCCCCTCAAAGCAGATCAGTAAAAAGCCCTGTCCTTCTAGAAGGGAATAGTGAAGGTGCCTTTTGCCCCTCAAAACATGTCAGTGAAAAGCCCTGGCCTCTTAGAAGGGAAGGCAAAGGTGCCCTTTGCCCCTCAAAACATGTCAGTGAAAAGCCCTGGCTTCTTAGAGGGGAAAGCAAAGGTGCCCTTTGCCCCTCAAAGCAGATAAGTAAAAAGCCCTGTCCTTCTAGAAGGGAATAGTGAAGGTGCCTTTTGCCCCTCAAAACATGTCAGTGAAAAGCCCTGGCTTCTTAGAGGGGAAAGCAAAGGTGCCCTTTGCCCCTCAAAACATGTCAGTGAAAAGCCCTGCCCTCCTAGAAGGGAAGGAGAAGGTGTCCTTTGCTCCTCAAAACATGTAAGTGAAAAGCCCTGGCTTCTTAGAGGGGAAAGCAAAGGTGCCCTTTGCCCCTCAAAGCAGATTAGTAAAAAAGCCCTGCCCTTCTAGAAGGGAATAGTGAAGGTGCCTTTTGCCCCTCAAAACATGTCAGTGAAAAGCCCTGGCCTCTTAGAAGGGAAGGCAAAGGTGTCCTTTGCCCCTCAAAACAGGTCAGTGAAAAGCCCTGCCTTTCCTAAAAGGGAATGGTGAAGGTACCTCTTGCCCCTCAAAACATGTCAGTGAAAAGCCCTGGCCTCTTAGAAGGCAGTGAAAACCCCTGCCTTTCCTAAAAGGGAATGGTGAAGGTACCTCTTGCCCCTCAAAATATATCAGTGAAAAGCCCTGGCTATTTAGAGGGGAAGGCAAATGTGCCCTTTGCCCCTCAAAGCAGATCAGTAAAAAGCCCTGTCCTTCTAGAAGGGAATAGTGAAGGTGCCTTTTGCCCCTCAAAACATGTCAGTGAAAAGCCCTGGCCTCTTAGAAGGGAAGGCAAAGGTGCCCTTTGCCCCTCAAAACATGTCAGTGAAAAGCCCTGGCTTCTTAGAGGGGAAAGCAAAGGTGCCCTTTGCCCCTCAAAGCAGATAAGTAAAAAGCCCTGTCCTTCTAGAAGGGAATAGTGAAGGTGCCTTTTGCCCCTCAAAACATGTCAGTGAAAAGCCCTGGCTTCTTAGAGGGGAAAGCAAAGGTGCCCTTTGCACCTCAAAGCAGATTAGTAAAAAAGCCCTGCCCTTCTAGAAGGGAATAGTGAAGGTGCCTTTTGCCCCTCAAAACATGTCAGTGAAAAGCCCTGGCCTCTTAGAAGGGAAGGCAAAGGTGCCCTTTGCCCCGCAAAACAAGTCAGTGAAAACCACTGCCTTTCCTAAAAGGAAATGGTGAAGGTACCTCTTGCCCCTCAGAACATGTCAGTGAAAAGCCCTGGCCTTTTAGAGGGGAAGGCAAGGGTGCCCTTTGCCCCTCAAAGCAGATCAGTGAAAACCCCTGCCTTTCCTAAAAAGGGAATGGTGAAGGTACCTCTAGCCCCTCAAAACATGTCAGTGAAAAGCCCTGGCCTCTTAGAAGGGAAGGCAAGGGTGCCCTTTGCCCCTCAAAACATGTCAGTGAAAAGCCCTGCTCTTCTAGAAGGGAATGGTGAAGGTGCCCTTTGCCCCTCTTTAGGCAGGCTGTGCCACAGGATTGGAGCAGCGGCAGTCGGCCTGTTCTCTCATGGGTCAGTAGAGGCTTGGTGTTTTGCATGGGGTCTTAACTTAATTTTTTATGTAGTTGTAAAGATGTTGAGTGGCTTATGTGCAAAAAGGTAAAGAACGTTGCCTTTTTATGTGCAGCCTTATGGTCTGTGTACTTTCTTGTGGCGATGTTGTGCACATTTCTTACTATGGGCTGCTGCTGGGTTTCTCAGTGGACAGCGTGTGAGTCAGGGACACAGAAGCCTGGTGCTCCTTTTGGGCACTGCTGTAACTTGCCCGTGGGAACCCAGAATGCCCGTTCATTAACCTCTCAGTGTTCTTGAGCTAAAACGGATGCAATGCTGGGAGTGTCATTCAGAGTCTTTCCCAAGTGGTGTTTCTTTTCACCTTGTAAAACAATCAGTGTGCGGGTCTCTGCTTTGGCTTGGGCGGTTATTATTATTTTTAAAAACAAATGCCCGGGAACTCCATGCACTGAACTCCCCGTAGCACAGGAAGACATGTGCTTCCCTAGCTGGTGGCAGTAAATCAGAAACGCAAATTTAGATCCTCTGGGAAGCTGAGAGCATCGTCTCTCTTCTTCATCCCCAGTCTTTTTGGCATTTCTTTTGGGCAGCTTCATGAGGGAACTGGATAAACGCAGGGGTCATTTCCTGCAGGAGCGCACAGGAGCGGAGCTCTGGGCAGTAAAGAGCCCAGGGGGCGGGCACATGCAACAAGCCCCGCCCCCTGCTCCCAGCAGCCCTCAGTCAGAGCAAGAAGCAGCCAGGTAAGCTGCAGAGTCCCCCCCGGTTCAAAACAGTCCAGTGGCACCTTTAAGACCAAGTTTTA
>NW_015163213.1:62374-66916 GCF_001447785.1 Gekko japonicus | reverse complement strand
CTGGATAAACATCTGGAGCAGAGGTCTATTGGTGGCTATTAGCCACAAGGTATAGATAGGAACTCACAGGCTGTGGCAGGTGGTGCTCTGTATTCTTGGTGCTTGGGGGAAGCAATGGCGGGAGGGCTTCTGGAGTTCTGGCCCCACTGCTGGACCTCCTGATGGCCCCTGGTGTTTTTGGCCACTGTGTGACACAGAGTGTTGGACTGGATGGGTCACTGGCCTGATCCAGCATTGGCTTCTCTTGTGGTCTTATGTTCTTATGTTCTTTTGATGTCTTGTCATCTGGTTTATGGTTTCCTCCTTTCTGTGGCACAACAGAGGCAAAGGCTGGCTTGCCCAGGCAAGACCCTTTTCAGTTGCGGCTCCTCGAGGCCTGAATTTCTTCTGAAAAGAGAGAACATTTGCTTTTGGGTCCACTTAGGAGAGCTGTTCTGGAGCTGCGGTGGCTCAAGTGGTTAAGACGCTGAACTGCAGGCTGTGGAAGGTCAGTAGTTCAGCAGTTCGAGACCCGAGCTTGCCGCATGACGGAGTGAGCTCCCGTCTCTAGTTCCAGCTCCTGCCCACCTAGCAGTTCGAAAGCAAGAAATTGCAAGTAGATCAATAGGTACTGCTTCGGTGGGAAGGTAACAGCATTCCGTGCGCCTTGGTGTTTAGTCATGCCGGCCACATGACCATGGAATTGTCTTCGGACAGCGCTGGCTCTTCGGCTTTGAAGCAGAGAGAAGCACCGCAACCCTAGAGTCGGACTCGAATAGCTTTCGAGCAAGGGAAACCTTTACCTTTAGGAGAGCTATAGTATTTTTCAGTTTTGCTGTGTGCCTTTGCTCAGAAGCTGGTGGAAGACAGTCAGCGGTCTGTGGGGTAGGGGTGGGGGGCCCTGGCTAGTTTCTAGTGGTTCACCCAGTCCCTCTTGGTCTCTGGGCCTTCTGGAGATCATGCTGTGTCAGGTGGACCATAGTCCGCTACAGCAAAACAGCTTTTAGGAAGAGCAAGAGTGTATTTCTAAGATCGCTCAATGCAGGTTCGTCCCTCTTATTTAAAGTATTTCCCGCTTCACCGTACAGTTCTTGAGGTGGCTTACACAGTATTATACAAACCACACAAAGTTGTATAAAAATATTACACAGCATTACGCAAACCATGTCCTTTTTTTGTGAGTTCCACAAGCAGAGGTCACTTGATCACATGAAGCTGCCTTACACTGAATTGGACCCTTGGTCTATCAAGTTCAGTATTGTCTACTCAGACTGGCAGCAACTCTCCAGGGTCTCAGGCAGAGAGGTCTTTCACATCACCTGCTGCCTGGTCCTTTTTAACTGGAGATGGTGGGCCAAGCAGATGTTCTACCACTGAGTCACGGTCATGTTCAGTGTTCTCTCTAAGCTGAGTTCGTTGTGAGCTAGCTTACAGTTTTTTAGCCTCTGGCTTACACATTTTTGTCTTTGGGAGGAGGGCTCCGGAGCCAACTAATTGACGTAGTGGCCCAATCGCTTGCTCACAACTTTAATGCCAGTGGGCTCACAAAGTAGAATTTGTTGCTCACAAGACTCCACAGCTTAGAGGGAGCATTGGTCATGTCTGGTTTGAACTGGTCCCCTAACTGGTCCCTAAATGCCAAGCAGAGGGAAGCCTCCACATTCAGAGGCACTAATCCTCTGAATCCCAGAGCCAGAGGGCAACATCAGGGGAGGCCTTGGCTTTTCTGCCCTGTTGTTGGCCCTCCAGAGTGACTGTTTGGCCAAGGGCCACTGGGCGAGACAGGATAAGAACATAAGAACATAAGAGATGCCAATGTTGGATCAGGCCAAAGGCCCATCCAGTCCAACACTCTGTCACACAGTGGCCAGAAATACCAGTGCCATCAGGAGGTCCACCAGTGGGGCCAGGACATTAGAAGCCCTCCCACTGTTGACCCCCCCCAAGCACCAAGAAGACAGAGCATCACTTGCCCCAGAGCCCCTATCTATACCTTGTGGCTAAGAGCCACTGATGGACCTCTGCTCCATATGCTTATCTAATTCCCTTTTGAAGCGGGACTCGATGGACCACTGTTCTCATCCAGTAAGGCTCTTCTTAGGTTTCCTTCTTATCTTTCTGATTTATAAATGGCCTTGAGAACCGATATGTGAAATGATAAATAAAATAAATAAAATCCACAAGTAATAAGATATAGAGCTTGGTTGGGGAAGAAATTTAAATTTTTATTTATTTAACGGCTTTTGCCAGCTTATAATACAAAGAATAGAACTGAATACGCAGAATAAAATATGAGTTAAGCTGGTATAATATATAATAAGATTGTCCAACATTGGAATATAGGAATCGTGGGGTGAGTATCATCTTCTCTCTACGTATCGCAAGACAGGCTGCCCAAAATCTAGCAGCAGCCTGAGAAAGTCCACGTCCGAGAGAATAAAACGTTGAATCCAACCCAGACTAGTTAGATAAATTTTACTCTGGATATCAAGGAAACGTTTCATGCATGGCTCCTCGTACCAGGTACACTGTAATAGAACATGTCGTAAAGTCTCTACTCCAAGCGTGCCACAAGGGTAAAAACGCGGCGAGAAGGGGATTGTATTAAATCTACCCTCCGGAATCATAGACGGTAGGGGAAGAAATTAGGATGTTTTGTGGCCTCTCTCTTGACCTTCCAGCCCTGGCACTGGATGGGTTTGTCTGCTAGCAGGGATGGCTAGAGAATGTTCTCGTTGCCCCAGGAAACGATTCCTTTTATTTTGGTTTGTATTACATTAACCCACGTGAAGCCCAAGCTTGTTCCCCTTTCCTAAAGCAAGTCAACGTGGTTTGTTATTTAACTCAAGACAATCGGAGCACAAATTGGTGTGCTCCACGTCCCACTTAATAATAATACCCGATATTAATTAATATCGATAATTATTAGCTGCAATAACCAGAACAGATTATGATTAAAGCGCCACCAGCGTCCTTATTAATTAATCGATATTTAAGCGTCATCCATCAAACAGAGAATGGATCTGTGCAGTAGGGTGGGAGGGTCATGTTCGAATCTCGCAGTAATTGAGCCGTTTTATTAATATTTCTTATTCATAAAGTTCTGCAGAAGAAGCTTTGTGCTGATGACTGGTAACCCATTGGCTATTCTGTGTGCTGAATTTTTGGTGGGGATCCGGATCTGGAGCTGCCTCCCGGCCTCACGTCTTCACAAAGCTGCTCAAAACAGGATGTGTGTTTGAATGTTGGGTCAGGAAGGCCCAGAACACCACGTCTTCTCCCCATTTCTGTCCCCATTTCCCCAAGGACCCAGTTTGGTGTGGTGGTTAAATGAGCGGACTCTAATCTGGCAGAACCGGGTTTGATTCCCCACTGCTCCACATGCAGCTGATGGTGTGACCTTGGGCAAGCTGTAGTTCTGTCAGAGCTGTCCTTGAAAAAGAGCCATTTCTGTTAAGAGCTCTCTCAGACCCACCTGCCTCACAGGGTGTCTGTTGTGGGGAGGGGAAGAGAAAGGAGTTTGTAAGCCGCTCTAGTTTGTAAGACCTTTGGGTAGTGAAGGGCGGGGTATAAATCCAATCTCCTCCTCCTCTTCCTCCTCTTCCTCCTCTTCTTCCTCTTCCTCTTCCACCACTTCTACAGTTCTCTCAGAGCTCTCTCAGCCCCCCCTACCTCACAGGGTGTCTGTTGTGGGGAGGGGAAAGGAGTTTGTAAGCTGCTCTGGAGACTCCTCTGGGTAGTGAAGGGTGGGGTAGAAATCCAATCTCTTCTCTTCTTCTTGCAATGGAAAAATCGGAAATTTGGGGTAGTGTTGGGAAAAGAATCCTATGCAATAGTTTCTTTTTGGGAACCAGTTAGATCTATTTATTTATTTTTATTTTGTTTTCACATTTCTATCCCGCCCATCCCGTAAACCGGCTCAGGGCGAGTCACAACATTTCAATAAATACAATAAAATTTAGAACACATTAAAACATGTCATGCTTGCCGTAGGGAGAATCCGGCCTATCGATGTAACTAAATGTGGCCGGTTATCAATGGGTGGGAGATCGCAACCTCGGGGGGGGGCATATGTGGACATCCGCGGCCTCAGCCAAAGGCTTGGTGGAAGAGCTCCGTCTTGCAGGCCCCGCGGAGTTGCATAAGATCCCGCAGGGCCCTGATCTCAATAGGTAGCATGTTCCACCACGTGGGGCCAGGGCAGAAAAGGCCCCGGCCCTGGTCAAGGCTTGACGGACATCCTTTGGGCCAGGAGATGTTGACTCTCAGAGCGTAACGCTCTCCGAGGCGTATATGGTGTACATGGGAAGAGGTGGTCCCTTAGGTATGTTGGTCCCTGGCCGTATAAGGCTTTGAAGGTAATGACCAACACCTTGAAGCGGATCCGGTACTCAACCGGCAGCCAGTGCAGCCGACAGAGCACATGCCGAACGTGAGCCCGCACAGGCGTCGACGTCAGCAGGCGTGCTGCCGCATTCCGCACCAGTTGTAATTTCCTGATCAGCTTCAAGGGTAAGCCTGTGTAGAGCGAGTTGCAGTAATCAAGCCTGGAAGTGACCGTTG
>NW_015163213.1:54821-62152 GCF_001447785.1 Gekko japonicus | reverse complement strand
ATCAACAGGAGCCTTGTGTCCAGATCAAGGAAGGTTGTCGTTCCGCTGTTTTCTGCGATGGCCAGGCCTCACCTGGAGTCCTGTGTCCAGTTTTGGGCACCACATTTTAGGAAGGAGGTTGACAAGCTCGAGCGTGTCCAGAAGAGGGCAACCAGGATGGCGAGAGGGTTGGAATCCAAGTCTTTCGAGGAAAGGCTGAAAGGGTTGGGTATGTTTAGCCTGGGAAAGAGAAGGCTTAGAGGGGACACAATTGCAGTCTTCCAATATCTGAAGGGCTGTCATATAGAAGATGGAGCAGATCTGTTCTCTCTTGCTCCGGATTGCAAGACTAGATCGAATGGGCAAGGGAGTCGATACCGGCTAAATATCAGCCTCCACCACCTCCCGATCTAATTTCTGTGCACGGAGGACAAGCAAGTCGTAGGTTACAAACTGAACTCTCCAATGCAAGAACAAGATGCATTTCTTCCTTTAGGAGGTGCTATTGTCAGAAGAAAATAAAAAGGTTTCAGTTTTGTTTTTGCATATGGGTGGGTATTCTGTTTGTAATATTTGTTTGGGTACACTATATTTTTAATATGCTAGTTGTGATAATTTCATGCCAAGTAAAAATGTCCATAGTCATATTTTATGTTCCTAAAGTAACAGAATGACTTTCAATCTAGAAAAGACAAAAGAAATGCGAATGTAGCATTTTTAAAAATTTCCCCAAAATTTCTGTTTTTTTCAGAAAAAAACTGGGAAAAAAACCGAGTTTTTTTCCGAGCTTCAAAATTTCCAAAAATTTCACATCTCTAGGTGTCAAACATGTGGCCCAGGGGCCAGATCAGGCCCCCGGAGGGCTTCTTTCAGGCCTGCAGTGGAGCTGGCTGTCTTCTGCTTCTTCTTCCAGTTCTGCTGCTGCTGCGTCATCGTAGGTTTGCAGCTTACAGATACACACCTGAACAGCATACTCAAGATGGCAGCAGCACAGACTTTTTGATGCAATAATTCAGAGCAAGAGGTGTCAGTTATCAGACACTGTTTAATAAACAAAATATTGCAAGAGTGCCAATGTTTTAAGCATGTTTTTATTTTAAGTACAAAAAAAACCCCTTTGTGTTTGTGTCCTTTATAAAGTTTGTATCTCCGCTACCTGGCAGTACATTTTATGACACACAGGACCCGGCCCAACAAGGGTCTCATGTATGTCCGATCCGGCCCTCATAATAGATGAGCTCGACGCCTTTGCTTTAAGCTGTCTGAACACACAAGGCAAGGTCCGGTGAGCATTCTTAGAGAACTGTTTATGTGTTCAATCTTGCATGTCGAATGCGTGAAAGCTAAATTTGGAAGGGTGCTCGAGCCCCCCCTCCCTCCCCGAGAGAATCCTGGGGCAAAGGCATTTTTTGTGCTGGATGGAGAGCTGATTGCAGGGAACCATCTCTTGCATGGTGCTGAACACCCTCCCTGGTGGCTAAGGATTCAGGCCCTATCGAGTTTTTCCCTCCTTAATGAAAGGAGGGAGGGAGAGAGGGAAGGAGGGGGGGGGGATGTTTAAGCAGCCGGGGATTGTGAACCTTCCCTCACCCTTGTAAAATCAATGTAGTTACATTCCCTCCGCTTCCCCGCGCGGGTGTGATCCCTATGCATGAGTCGGCTTTGCTGATCTCGGCTTCGTTCGGCAGCCGTGCCCGAATCTTCAGGGTTTGCTTTTAATAACAGGTGGAGCGCGTTGCTTGACTCTGCGGTCTCTCTCCTCTCCCCAGCAGCACAGGCCAAGGGTGTCCCAACCGGCTGTTGCTCACAGCGTTTCTCAACCAGCCCTGCCTGCCACGTGGGTGTGGCCCCCGCGTGGCACAATTCCAGACGCTAGGCCGGCAGCCAGTGAAGCAGGGGCTACCCCCCTTGTTTGCCCGTGGAGGCTCACGTGATGCTGCCTCCTGTCTGACCTGTAGAGGGCAGTCTTGCCCCTTGCATTTTCCCCGGTCCACCTTTTTCTGGTAATTGATTGCCTAATTTCCTCTTTATGTGAAAGAAAGCAGATATCAAGTAATTTGCAGCAATAACCTGCTAATGCTAGGCCAGTATCAAAACTCCCATGTTCATTTCAAGTGGCAGATAAAACACTAATATATAATTATCCTTGCAAATTGGATTGTTTTAAATAACCAAAAGACTAAGGGCAGGGAAAAACTATCCCATTTCCCTTGAGTTAGTATTGCGGCGTAATTGCTGCGTTCAATCAATTTCCTTGGCATTAGAAATTCCATCACAATCAACATTAAGCTATATTCATTGTGATGGCTTAAGAGCCGGGCCATTTCTCCTCTTTTCCTTAACTGGCAAAATTAATCAGGGAAAAGATTTTAAACATTTACCCGTGCGAAAGAGGTCAGCTCTGCCACTATATTGCTCAGCAGATAAGGGGCCTAATAAAAAGAAAATTGAATTACTAATGATCGCCAGGAACCGAGTATATAAAACCTGGCAATCGCCCGCTTCAGGAGAAAAGGAGAATCAATTTTCTTCGGACAAGGTGCGCTCGTTTTTTATTTTGGCGCATATTATCAGCAATTTAATTTGAAAGCGCATAAACAGGAGGAAACAGTTAGAAAATAATGAGCCTGAAGGTGTAAAGTGCTACAGGATATATGCTGTACACAATTTATTTGGCACAACAGATAATCACTTTAATTGAATTCAAAACTGCATTGTTCAGCAGTGTGGCCTGCCTCTCCGTAGCCCGTGGGGGATTGCGGAATATTACAAAGGTGCAGAAAGAGCAGCGCATTTGTGTTTGTGCGTGCGCCATCCCCTTCTCGGTAATGTCCCCCCCCCGCAAGGCAGGGCTGGCTCTGCTTCATTCATGCGTGGGTGCGGGCAGTCGGTGGTGTAATATTTAAAAGGCAGTAGAACTCCCTTTCTGCCTTCGGGACCCTGCTTAGAAAGCCGGCTGGGTGCAGGGTGTCACTGAATAGGAGTGAAGTATCCGGCTTTGGCCTTGATTGATAACTTCGGTTCAACATGGGGAGGTTCCCGGCTGGGCCATGAGACTGATTTCTACCCTCCCCCCTTCCCCACCCGGTGCGTCTCGGGTGGCGGCAGGAAGAATGCTGAACTGGCTGTCTTTCCAGCTGGGTTGCGCGTAATGACTGGCAGCTTTCTGTCCTCATTGTGTTGTTAAAACCCAGCATCCAGATATTGTGTCACCATTTCCCAAAGCCCAGGCAACATTTCCTCCTCCCCCCCCCCCCCCCCGCCGTTGCCACTGGATACTGTATTCGAACCAAATGGAGTAACGTGGAGGGTAGAGAATGGGCCAGTGTAGGAACCTTTCCTTTCCTTTCGTTTAAAAAAAACAAAAAACTTTTTTATTGCTTTCCGAATGGTTCCGTGGACCTCCTGTTCCAAATAGATCTAAAATATCTAACCAAATTTCCTGGCTTCTCTGTGTAGTCCAGGGTAATCCTGGACAAATCGTGTGCCGACTTCATCAATTTAAACATTTGCCTTTTCTCCTCCACCCCCCAAACTGCCTAGATGAAGTGGACTGTTTAGTGTATATGTTGCTACTTTTTTAAAATTTTCATATTTTCATTTCACAAGAATATATACATAAATCCATTTAGTGTTTATACATTTCTTGAAATAAAATTCCTCTTTCTTTCTTTCTTTCTTTCTTTCTTTCTTTCTTTCTTTCTTTCTTTCTTTCTTTCTTTCTTTCTTTCTTTCTTTCTTTCTTTTCCATCTAATATTTTTAACTAGCATGTTCTCAGTTCTATCTTCTTCAGGTTCAGCCAGGTATAAATAGTTTTCCATCTGTTCCAAAAAAGTTCAAAGCTATACTCAATTTGTCCATTTCCGCTATTTCTAGAATTTTGAATTTAAGTTCTTTTAAAGATGGTATTGTTCTCGACTTTCAGTGCTTAGCTATCAAGATTCTTGCTGCTGTTAATAAATAAACTATTATGTGTTTGTGGTCTTTTATATTATCCGGAATCATATTTAGCAGGTACGTTTCTGGTGTCAATGGGATATTGATTTTAAATATCTCTAAGAAAATTTTGGATATGTGTATATGTTGCTACTGTTTGGAAGTGTGTGTATATGTGCACATGACAATACAATGTTGTGCCATGTGTACAGTTTCTTATTTGCATTGTGCTAAGTGGTCCAGCAGGGCATTGAGGTACTGGGAGGGGTATTTGGAAGGCAGGAGGAGGAGGGGGAGGAGATTGGATTTATACCCTGCCCTTCACTTGGAGTCTCAGAGCGGCTTACAAACCCCTTTCCCTTCCCTTCCCCACAACAGGTACCCTGTGAGGTAGGTGGGGCTGAGAGAGGTCTGAAAGAAACTGCTCCGTCAAGGACAGCTCTGGCAGAACTGTGGCTTGCCCAAGGTCATCCAGCAGCTGCAAGCGGAGGAGTGGGGAATCAAACCCGGTTCTCCCAGATTAGAGTCCACACACTTAACCACTACACCAGACTGTGAAAATGCCACAGGAGAGCGAGGAGGAGAGCGAGGGAAAGGAGAATTGTTAATGGAAGTCTTTATCTTAGCCTGTGACCGGGCATTTGCAACTCCAAGGGAGGAGGAGGAGGTTGTATCGTGACCTGCGTGAGACCCGTGACTGTCTTCACGTGGAGAGGCATTCTGCAAGAATGGTGTTGTTGAGGAGGAAGGGGCAACCCGGCAGGAACATCTGCTGCCCGAGGCGCACCAGACTGGATGGGAATTGTGGAAGAGCCCAGCCGTGTGTTGCCTCTCTCTCTCTCTCTCTCTCTCCCTTTTTGTTTTGTTTGTTTCAGTGGGCTTTGCAGGGAAGATGAATTGCGCTCCACGTCTCAGTATTGTTAATTTCTGAAGTGAGCACTTCCTCTCTTGAGAGAGGTAGTAAAGTGAGGATTGCTGCGCTTAGGTAATTACATTTTCACGCGCACGTTTTCCAAACCTGGGGGACGAGAGAATGGAACGGCAAGATTGCCGGGATAATTTCTTAAAGTGACGAGACTCACTTGTGTGCATCTACAGCAGGGAGCAGGTGAAATGGAATATATAAAAGCCCGGGTGGCTGGCTTACCCAGGAAGCAGATAGCAAGTTTGAATTCTGTAAATTCATGTACACACACACACACACACACACACACACACACACACTGTTTTATTATTCTTAGCTGAGTTTCCCCTGCTGACTTGCCTTAATTCCGCAAAGATTTGCTTAACGTACATCAGTGGTCGAATAGCCTTGGTGGTAGAAAGTATTCCTTGGTCTCTGCTAGGATTTCTGTCTTCCTGGTCCAGAGAAAGAGAGCTGCCTGGCAGGTGGCTTATTGCATCTAGATTATCTGTGTGCACGCGTGTGGTTTGGTCGCATCAAATGTACTTCCACTTTCCCCTCTAACACGAGTCATAAGAACATAAGAGAAGCCAATGCTGGATCAGGCCAAAGGCCCATCCAGTCCAACACTCTGTGTCACACAGTGGCCAAAAAGACCAGGGGCCATCAGGAGGTCCAGCAGTGGGGCCAGGACACCAGAAGCCCTCCCATTGTTGTCATATACGAATGCTCTTTAAGAACATAAGAGACGCCAATGTTGTATCAGGCCAATGCTCCATCCAGTCCAACACTCTGTCACACAGTGGTCAAAAAGACCAGGTGCCATCAGGAGGTCCACCAGTGGGGCCAGGACATTAGAAGCTCTCCCAATGTTGACCCCCCCCCCAAGCACCAAGAAGACAGAGCATCCCTTGCCCCAGACTGAGAGTCCCTATCTATACCTTGTGGCTAATAGCCACTGAGGGACCTGGACCTCTGCTCCATATGCTTCCCTTTTGAAGCCGCCCATGCTTGTAGCCGCATTTCTTTCTACAAACGTCCAGAGTTCGATCCAGGCACGAGTCTCTCTCAAAACTTTGAGAAGTGAACTTACTGTGCGAAAAACCACCTTAAGCGGGGGGAGGGGGGTTTGTAGTGAAGAGGGGACGGACGGACATAAATATTCTCACCAAACTGGAAAACTTTATTCAGAACACAACTTAAATATATATTTTATAAATGCTATTATTTTTTCCTGGCAAGCCTTTTAATATTATGTGTGCTTCGCTTGCAGTTCTTTCCCCCTCTTCGAGAACTCTGCGCACGTGAGCACACAGAAGGTTTCTCTTTCTGGAACCTTTCTAGCATTTAATTGTAGGCTGATGATTGTCAGCGTGTGTATATATCAGATCGGTGCCAAGACTGTATTCTGTGCCGGAGTGTCTCAAATGTTAACGTTTCAGAGGGGTGGTTCTTCAGTAGAAAACCTAGACTTGAGTATCTAGTAGCACTTTAGAGACCAACAACATTTTATGGGGGGTATATGTTTTTTGAGAAAGCTTATACCCCCCCAAATCTTGATACTAGACACGAGTCTAGCTTTTCGAATGTTAACATAATTCCTCCCCCAGTTTCAATAACTCAGTTAATTTTCTGTAACCCTGCAGTAGTTGCAAGGACCTACACTTCAGGAAACTCTAGTCTTAAATGTGTATTCGTGTGTGTGTATAAAGTGTCGTCAAGTCACAGGTGACTTACAATGACCGCTTGTGGTTTCCAAGGCAAGAGAGTCAATTTGGTGTAGTGGTTAAGTGCGCTTTTGATTCCCCACTCTGTTGTGGGGAGGGGAAGGGAAAGGAGATTGTAGGCCGTTCTGAGACTCCTTTGGGTAGTGAAGGGCGGGGAGTAAATCCAATCTCCTCCTCCTCCTCTTCTTCCTCCTCCTCTTCTTCCCCTTCCCCTCCTCCTCTCCCACTGCCTGCTGATATGAGGCATGGGGTTCGATGGTATTGTTATTGTGTCATCGATTGTTTTATTGCTTTTACTGCTTTGAGCCAGTTTGGTGTCGTGGTTAAGCTTCTTCTTCTTCTTCTTCTTCTTCTTCTTCTTCTTCTTCTTCTTCTTCCTCTTCTTCTTCCTCCTCCTCCTCCTCCTCCTCCTCCTCCTCCTCTGTGGTTGGCCATTGCCTGCCTCTGTGTAGCAACCCTGGACTTCCTTGGTGGTCTCCCATCCTAATCATAACTAGGGCTGACCTTCTTAGCCTCTGAGATCTGACGAGATTGGGTTAGCCCGAGCTGTAATTGCGTATACGTATGCGTTCGTTGGTATAGCCTGCAAAACGCTTTGGAAGCCTTCTGCCTGTGTCCCACTCCTCCTTCAGAGCCAGTTTGGAGTAGTGGTTAAGTGCGCGGACTCTAATCTGGGAGAACCGGGTTTGATTCCCCCACTCCTCCACTTGCAGCTGGCTGGATGACCTTGGGCAAGCCGTAGTTCTGATAAGAGCTGTTGTTGAAAAAGAGCAGTTTCTGTCAG
>NW_015163213.1:49595-54755 GCF_001447785.1 Gekko japonicus | reverse complement strand
GTGAGCCGGAGGCTAAAAAACTGTGAGCTAGCTCACACTAACTCAGCTTAGAGGGAACACTGCTCACAGGGTGTCTGTTGTGGGGAGGGGAAGGGAAAGGAGTTTGTAAGCCACTCTGAGACTCCTCTGGGTAGTGAAGGGTGGGGTATAAATCCAATCTCTTCTTCTTCTTCTTCTCCTCCTCCTCCTCCTCTCTCAAGAAGGTTTGGGATCCCTGCTATAAACCATGACCCATGTTAGTGGCTGTTGGGTCCTCCTCCTCCAGTTTGGTGTCTTGGTGAAGTGCGCGGACTCTAATCTGGGAGACGCGGGTTTGATTCCCCACTCCTCCACTTGCACCTGGCTGGATGACCTTGGGCAAGCTGTAGTTCTGATAAAAGCTGTTCTTGAAGAAGAGCAGTTTCTGTCAGAGCTCTCTCAGCCCCACCTGCCTCACAGGGTGTCTGTGGTGGGGAGGGGAAGGGAAAGGAGTTTGTAAGCCCCTCTGAGACACCTTTGGGTAGTGAAGGGCAGGCTATACATCCAATCTCTTCTTCTTCTTCTTCCAGTTTGGAGAGTGCCGCTCTTGCCCTGTAGGCTGGCCTGCCGTATCAAGCGTAAAACCTGATAAAGATCCCAGCATGTGTTTCTGATCTCTCTCTCTTGACCTGTTCTGTCCTTAATCTTTATGCACGGACTCCCCATGGCTGTCAAAAACGATGTTGAGGGCCCTGGCTCGTAAATCATTATGTTCTGGAGTTGCTCCTCTCACTTTCCTTGGTAATTGGGGGCAGGGCTGGGGAGGTGGGGGGCGGAGGAGGTGCCCAAGAGGCTCCTCGGACTCCTCTGTAACTCTGCAAAAGTTCACATACTTGGCCTCGGTCCCAAGACATTGCCGGTGACGTCAGTCTTCGAGATGTAACCGTGTCGTATTTCCCTTTCGCTCTGAAGGCGCCTCCAGGTGACGACGCCTCTGAGATCCATAGCCCCAGGGGGGCCGATATCCAATGGCCCCTTTAGGAAAAACATCTCTGTCCGTTCTCTCCCCCTTTCCCCTATGAGGTCTTCTTCCCTCCCGTGGTAGTTCCAATGTACCTGGGCATATAGTTTTAAAATGGGTGGAGAAAAGGTTTATATTCTTTGCTTTTAGATGTTTTCCAACCTCCCCCCCCCCCGGTGTATTTATTCATTTGTGTATATTTATAGTCTGCCTCCATCACCCAGACTTATGTCGGATACTCCTCGATAATCCCCTGCAATTAATAGGATGAGGAGATACTTAATAAGCAATCTGATGGGACGGGGTGGTGGTGGAAAGGGGGCGGGCAAGTCGCAGCTGATTTATGGCCAGCCCGTACGGTTTCCAAGGCAAGAGACGATCAGAGGTGGTTTCTCGCTACCTGCCTCTTCGCACTAGCCCAGGGGTGTCAAACATAAAGCCTAAAGTTAAGTTAAACATGCGGCCGGCCCGGATCAGGCCCCCAGTGGGCTCCTATCAGGCCTGCAGTAGAACTGGCTGTCTTCTGCTGCTTCTTCCAGTTCTGCTGCTGCGTCGTCGTAGGTTTGCAGCTTACAGGTACACACCTGAACAGCATACTCAAGACTACAACAGCACAGGCAGGCAGTTATCGGACTAGGGGGAATTTCACATTACCCAGTTTCACCCGGTTTCAAGCCGGTAATGATCCATTTTGAAGTGAACCGGTATAGGGCTGCCATTTCACACATGGCTTTCCCCTTCCGGTAAAGAGCTGGATCTGAAGCGGTTTGCCATTTCAGACTGCACCGCTTTTTCCCGCTTTCCCCCCAACGTTTTTCGCCTGTGCGGGCGATCTCCGGCTTTTTAAAAAAAATATTCACTTTAAAGCGCTATAGCGCTGTAGCAGTACAACAAAACACTCCATGCATTCCAATGGGATTGATATAATGCTATTCCGTTATAGCGCTATAACGCTATAAAGCAAACGTTCAAAAAAAAAAACAACGCCGGAGATCGCCCGCGTGGGCGAAAAACGGTGGGAAAAAGCGCATCGGAACCGGGAGAGGAAACTGAGGAGTACTTGGAAGCGGTTGACAGGTAAAACGCTTCAGCCCCGTTTCCTAAATGGGACAGAAGCGATTGTGTATGAAATGACAAATATATTCCGGAAGGGAACCAGTTCTCAAACGGTTCTGTCTGAAATGACAGACCAGAAACCGTTTGGGAACCGTTCCTCTTCCAGAATATATCGCCTGTCTGAAATTCCTCACTGTTAAATAAACAGAATATTTCAAGAGCGCTAATGTTTTAAGCATGTTTTTATTTTAAGTAAAAAACCCCAACCCTTTGTGTTACGGTGTTACGTAAGTAGAAAGCAGTACATACAGCAAACAGAGAATACATTCTCTACACAGTGGTGTAGTCCACAGTCACGTCCCTTTTATAAAAGCGACTTCTTGAATCCTTCTGTTATCATATAGGCCCTTTAGCTTTGTAACAATGCCCTCCTGAACAATTTTGCCTTCGTTTGCTGAATGGCGAAAGTGTGGGAGCCCCCCTGACTTCCTCGGGCCGGCCATTCCACGTGGTGTGGGCCAGTGTTCCCTCTACGCTGAATTAGTGTGAGCTAGCTCAGTTTTTTTAGCCTCTGGCTCACACACTTTTGTTTTAGCTCAGGAAGGATGGTTCCAGAGCAAACTAATTTATGCTGTAGCCAAATTGCTCACACACAACTTCAATGCCAGTAGCTCACAAAGTAGAATTTTTGCACACAAGACTCCACAGCTTAGAGGGAGCATTGGTGGGGGCCACAACATAGAATCATAGAATCATAGAATGTTAGAGTTGGAAGGGACTTTGCAGGTCATCCAGTTCGACCCCCTGCGCTTTGCAGGAGCATAGCTGAAGATAGCCCTACATACCTACAAGATACCCGAAAGAGGGTCGTCCAGCCTCCGCTTGGAAACGTACAGCGAAGGAGCATCCACCACCTCCCGAGGCAGACTGTTCCACTGCTCAACCACTCTTACAGTTAGGAAGTTTCTCCTGATATTTGGCCGGTAACGACTCCCTTGTAGTTTCCACCCATTAGATCTAGTCTTGCAATCCAGAGCAAGAGAGAACAGATCTGCTCCATCTTCTACATGACAGCCCTTCAGATACTTGAAGATTGCAATCATGCCCCCGCTAAGCCTTCTCTTTCCCAGGCTAAACAGACCCAACCCTTTCAGCCTTTCCTCATAAGACTTGGATTCCAACCCTCTCACCATCCTGGTTGCCCTCTTCTGGACACGCTTGAGCTTGTCAACCTCCTTCCTAAAATGTGGTGCCCAAAACTGGACACGGTACTCCAGGTGGGGCCTGACCATCGCAGAATAGAGCGGAATGATCACCTCCCTTGATCTGGACACAAGGCTTCTGTTAATGCATCCTGAGATTGCATTTGCTTTCTTTACAGCGAATGTGCATGCAGCCATTTCCCAGAAATATCTGTTTCCCATTGCTGTATCTGAAGAAGTGAAGGAGTGACTCACACGGACCCTGCCACAAATGTCGTTAGTCTTTCAGGTGCTCCTGCACTCTTGCTCTTTTCTCCTGCGACAGACGGACTAACATGGTTACCCATCTCGACCTACCTGAAGAAGTGAGCACTGATTCACGGAAGCTCCTTCCCTGCCACGAAAATTGTTAGTCTTTAAGGTGCCCCTGGACCCTGGCTCTTTTCTACTGTTTCCCGCACACCCTCTGACCACTCAAGGTATAACGATACGGTTTAAAACTTGAGTTGCAAATATTAAATGCAAAATGTTCAAAGGCCCTGGGCCGGTTTCTTATTCTCCTTGTAGTCTTGCAGTGCTTTGGGCTCAGGTGATATTTCTCGAGGTGGGGAGGGTGGCTCGGTTGCAGAACTTGGAATCATAGAATTATGGAGTTGGAAGGGACCTCCAGGGTCATCTAGTCCAACCCCCTGCACAATGCAGGAAATTCACAAATACCTCCCCCCCCAGTGACCCCTGTTCCGTGCCCAGAAGATGACAAAAAATCTCCAGGATCTCCGGCCAAACCGGCTTTTCCATCAAAGCAGTCCATCCAAGCAGCATCTTTCCCCCTTCCAGGGGTCCGGGGGAAAAGGGGGAGGACATTCAGTCCCAGAATGTGCCTGGTCTCTTGAGTCCTCTCCTTAACCCTGAAAACCTGCTCACTTCCCAAAGTTCATTTTGGGCGGGTAGCCGGGTTGGTCTGCAGTAGAAGACTCGGGTCCCGTTTCACCTTAGAAACCCAACAAGATTTTGGAGTATGAGCTTACGAGATCAAAGCTCCCGTCATCGAATCTGAGAAAAGAGAGTTCTGACTCTTGAAAATGTAGACCCCCGAAAATCTTGTCGCTTGAAGACGAAGAAGAAGAGTAGGTTTTTATACCCGGTTATTCTCTACCTTAGGAGCCACGGTGGCTCAGAGGTTAAGATGCTGAGCTGCAGACTGGAAGGTCGGTAGTTCAGCAGTTCGAGACCCGAGTGCCGCATGACGGAGGGAGCTCCCGTCGCTGTCTCCAGCCAGCCTGGCAGTTCGAAAGCAAGAAATTGCAAGGAGATAAATAGGTACCACCTCAGAGGGACGGTAATAGTGCTTTCTGCACCTTGGAGTTTAGTCATGCCGGCCACATGACCACGGAAACGTCTTCGGACAGCGCTGGGTCTTCGGCATGGAAACAGAGATGAGCACCGCCTCCTAGAGTCGGATTCAACTAGCTTTCAAGCAAGGGAAAGCTTTACCTTTACGTTTCTCTACCTTAAGGAGTCTCAAAGCGGCTTACAGTCGCCTTCCCGTCCTCTCCCCACGACAGGCACCCCGTGAGGTAGGTGGGGCTGAGAGAGTTCCGAGAGAACCGTGATGGGCCCAAGGTCACCCAGCAGGCTTCGGGTGGAGGAGGAGTGGGGAACAAACCCGGCTCTCCAGGTTAGAGTCCACTTATAGCTGTTCCCAAATTTTTGACTCTTGTTCTGTTTCCGTGTGCCGTTGTGTACCAGAAGAAAATGTTTCACAAGTGCCTCAAAGGTGGGTCAGGGCTAAGCAGTTACTGTTAAATTAAGAAGAAGAAGAGATTGGATTTATAGCCCGGCCTTCACTCAGAGTCTCAGAGTGGCTTGCAAACTCCTTCCCCTCCCCCACCCCCCAACAGACACCCTGTGAGGCGGGGGGGG
>NW_015163213.1:34424-49575 GCF_001447785.1 Gekko japonicus | reverse complement strand
TTTCAAGGACAGCTCTTGTCAGAACTATAGCTTGCCCAAGGTCATCCAGCAGGTGCAAGTAGAGGAGTGGGGAATCAAACCCGGTTCTCCCAGATTAGAGTCCGCGCAGTTATGGATGCAGAACTTGGATAATTTCTGAGTGCTTGTGTGCGTGTTCAGAATTCAGTGCCTCTTAGACGTGTAGTGGGGTTGCCAGAAGCAGAGCGGACTGAGACAATAATTGGTGTGAGTTTCTCTTGGCACTTGAATTACACTTCAGTGATTAGCTAGGTTCGAGTCCAGGAGCCCCTCAGATGCCAAAAAGAGTTTTGGAGAGTGAGCTTTGGAGAGTCAGAGCCCTCTCCTTCATCAGATATGAAGGGAGCTCTGGCTGTTGAAAGCCCAGACCCTAAAAATCTTACAGGTCTCTGAGATGCTAATGGACCCAAATCTGGCTGTTCTAATCCAGACCAACAGGGCTATCTGCTGAAATTTTAGCGGCTAGTTTTTCACATTTTTGTGTGTGTATGTTTGGAGGATAGGTCATGGAGGATGTCTATCAATGGCTACTAGCCATGGTGGCTGGGAGGAACCTCCACATTCAGAGGCACCAATCCTCTGAACCCCAGAGCCTGGAGGTAATATCAGAGGAAGGCGTCAGCCTCTCTGCCCTCTTGTTGGCCCTCCAGAGGAACTGGCTGGCCACTGTGTGAGACGGGAGGCTGGACTAGATGAACCCTCACTGGTCTGATCCAGCAGGGCTATTCTGAGGTTCTTCTCAGGGGAAGGCCTCGGCCTCTCTGCCCTGTTGTTGGCCCTCCAGAGGAACTGGTTGGCTGCTGTGAGACAGGATGCTGGACTAGATGGACCCTCGCTGGTCTGATCCAGCAGGGCTCTTCTGATGTTCTTCTCCGGGGAAGGCCCTGGCCTCTACGCCCTGTTGTTGGCTCTCCAGAGGAACTGGTTGGCCACTGTGTGAGATGGGATGCTGGACTGGATGGACCCTCACTGGTCTGATCCAGCAGATCTCTTCTGATGTTCTTCTCAGGGGAAGGCCTTGGCCTCTGTGCCCTGTTGTTGGCTCTCCAGAGGAGCTGGTTGGCCACTGTGTGAGACAGGATGCTGGACTACACGGACCCTCACTGGTCTGATCCAGCAGGACTCTTCTGAGGTTCTTCTCAGGGGAAGGCCTTAGCCTCTGTGCCCTGTTGTTGTCCCTCCAGAGGAACTGGTTGGCCGCTGTGTGAGACAGGATGCTGGACTGGATGGACCCTCACTGGTCTGATCCAGCAGGGCTCTTCTGAGGTTCTTCTCAGGGGAAGGCCTCGGCCTGTACGCCTGGTCTCTTGGCCCTCCAGATTAATTGGTTGGCCACGGTGTAGAAGACCTCGGCCTCTCTGCCCCATTGTTGATCCCCCAGAGGAACTGGTTGGCGACTGTGTGAGACAGAATGCTGGACTAGAGGGACCCTCACTGGTCTGATCCAGCAGGGCTCTTCTGAGGTTCTTCTCAGCGGAAGACCTCGGCCTCTCTGCCCCATTGTTGATCCCCCAGAGGAACTGGTTGGCGACTGTGTGAGACAGAATGCTGGACTAGAGGGACCCTCACTGGTCTGATCCAGCAGGGCTCTTCTGAGGTTCTTCTCAGCGGAAGACCTCGGCCTCTCTGCCCCATTGTTGATCCCCCAGAGGAACTGGTTGGCGACTGTGTGAGACAGAATGCTGGACTAGAGGGACCCTCACTGGTCTGATCCAGCAGGTCCCTTCTTCTGCTCTGTTATATTCTTATCAGTGTCATCAAATCCGCCTGAGAAAATGGCACTGAACTAATTTGCCATCTCCAGGTTTTGACTTCCTGAATTATTTACCGGGCTGAAAGTTAAGCTTTCCAATCAAAGAACCTGGCAGACGCGGGGGGACAATAATACACACTATTCCCCCAGCCTCGCCCCAAACATAATTTCCTCTTGGCTGGATTTCACCATTGATTGGTGGTCTTAATTTAGTGACAGTCTCCAAAGCGGCTCCCGTGTAATGCAGCTGTTTAGGAAGATATTAGGGAGAAAGAAATACCCCTGTGTTTTATGTGAAAGGAGCGGTGTTTATCAGCGAGAAATCAAGCGTGCAGGACAAGACCTGGCGGGTGAGCTATCGGGGATATCACGGGGCGCTCAGGATTTACACCTCCACCTTGGTATTAACCGGGGTGTTTTGCCATCTCTCCCCCTCTTGGCGTGCTGAGGGTGGGGTGTGGGCCCCCAGCACCCCATCCATCATTCCCTTCCCAGTGCCGTAGTGTCTGTTACATTTTACTACCCCAAACACCGTAAAAGGGCATTAGAGCTGTTAAATCCCGGAGTCCTGCTTTCCTAAGGAGAAAAGAAAATGCTGAATTAGGCAACGGGAAAAGGCAACCGCAGCGATACTTTAATCTTGCATAAATTATCAGAAGAGTCAGGGGCTAGCTGTTTTATGTATTGTGAGAGCTGCGCTAATTAATTATTCCCGAATAATCAATGGTTTCCGACTCTCCCCCCTCTTTCTTTTGGACTGGTAATGGACCGTGGTGTATTTACTTCCAAAATGGCAGCTGTACACATATATAATTTTTTTAAAAAAATACATGACTGCCTTTTAATTGTGCCCCACACGACTGTGGGTCTAACGAGCTCGTTACGTAGTTATAAAAGTGGGTGAGCAGAAGAGAGAGCGAAACAGTCCACAAATTAGATGGTGCTTGCCTACATCCGTCCGGTTACGTGGAGGAAATATGTCGGGGTTTGTTGGGGCTCTACGTGCTCCAGGTGGCCTGTTGTGACTTTGATTTGCAAAACAGAAGACGGCAAGAGCTGAGTGAAAGTTGTCAGCTGCCTGTTACCGGGTCGGACAGAAGATCCTGTATATCTGTTCATCGTCTCTGGTAATGGAACGTAGATTCTGTAGGGAACCTGCCTGTTCAGAGGCCATTAACCTCTGAATCCTGGGGGGCAACATCAGGGGAAGGCCTCGGCCTCTCTGCCCTGTTGTTGGCCCTGCAGAGGAACTGGTTGGCTACGGTGTGAGACAGGATGCTGGACTAGATGGACCCTCCCTGGTCTGATCCAGCAGAGCTCTTCTGATGTTCTTCTCAGGGAAAGGCCTCAGCCTCTCTGCCCTGTTGTTGGCCCTGCAGAGGAACTGGTTGGCTACGGTGTGAGACAGGATGCTGGACTAGATGGACCCTCCCTGGTCTGATCCAGCAGAGCTCTTCTGATGTTCTTCTCAAGGGAAGGCCTCGGCCTCTATGTCCTATTGTTGGCCCTCCAGAGGACCTGGTTGGCCACTGTGTGAGACGGGATGCAGGGCTAAGATGGACCACTGGTCCAATCCAGTAGAACTCTTCTTATGCCAGCATGGTGTAGTGGTTAAAGAACTGGACGAGGAACTGGGAAACCCATGTTCGAATCCTCACTCTGTCGTGTGTGCTTGCTGGGTGACCTTGGCCCAGTAACATACTTTCAGTCCAAACTCGCTCTCAGGGTTGTTGTGAAAAAGGATAAAGGTGCTTGGGGGTCTTTAGCTTGGAGAAACGACAACTGAGGGGTGATATGATTGAGGTTTATAAGATGATGCTTGGGATAGAGCAGGTAGAGAAAGAAGTTCTTTCTCTCCCTTTCTCACAAGACAAGAACTCGTGGGCACTCCATGAAATTGCTGAGCAGTCGGGTTAGAACAGACAAAAGTAAGTCCTTCTTCCCCCACAGAGTGATTCACACATGGAATTCACTGCCACAGGAGGGGGTAGCGGCTACAAGCATGGATGGTTTCAAGAGGGAGTTAGATAAACATTTGGAGCAGATGTCCATCAATGGCTATTAACCACAAGGTATCGATAGGAACTCTTGGTCTGGGACAAGGGATGCCCTGTCTTCTTGGTGCTTGGGGAGGGGGGCCAACAGTGGGAGGGCTTCTAGTGTCCTGGCCGCTGAACCTCCTGATGGCCCCTGGTATTTTTGGCCACTGTGTGACCGAGTGTTGGACTAGATGGGCCATTGGCCTGATCCAGCATTGGCTTCTCTTATGTTCTTAAGGATAAAAAGGAGGAGAGGAGAATGATGTAAGCTGCTTTGGTTCTCCACTGGGGAGAAAGTTTGGGGTATAAGTAAAGTGCTCTTTCAAGGACAGCTCTGAGAGAACCGTAACTGACCCAAGGTCACACCAGCGGCTGCATGTAGAGGAGTGGGGGATCGAACCCGGTTCTCCCAGATTAGAGTCCGTGCTCCTAACCCCTACACCAAACTGGCTCATCATCTACTACCTGGTCTTTTTAAAAATTGGAGATACTGGGGATTGAACCGGAGACCTTCTGGCCTACAGTCATTTCTCTTTGAGGACCGTTCTCTCCAATTTCATGGGCTCATGGATGATCCTGTTTATTTTTCACTTATTTATCTGTAGCGGCTCATTCAGATGGATCGTTTATCGGAAGATCTGCTTCGTCGATGCTTGTCCGCTGAGCAAGCAAGGAAGGCTAAACTCTTTTTGCTCTATTTTTGTTTTAGGATGAAAGCTTTCGTCCTAGTACTGCTGCCACTTTTTTACATGTTAAGATGTCGATATCGTATGATTTTGGTTTACGTTATCGATCACACGGCATTATTTATATATTAAATGGAAGGCAGTGTGGTGTAGTGGTTAGAGCACGGGAACTGAGGCTGTGGAGACTAGTTCAAGTCCCCGTTTGCCGTGAAACTCACTGGGTGGTCTTGGACCGTTCTCTCTGCCTAACCTCCCGCCCTGGGTGGTTGTGAAGATAAAGTGGTGGCTACGAGAAGCATACACACCACCCTGAACTACTTGGAGGAAAGGAGGGATAAAAGGGTACTAAGATTATGATCAGCGCAATTATGTTTGGCGGAACATTTTCCATCCCTATAAAACTCCTTATGAAGAAAGAAGGAGAATTTGGGATATAGAGGCGCAGACCATTAATGCTGGTAGTCTTGGAGTTTGTTCTCCCTATTCATTACCCCTCCTCCCCTTGCATACCTCCATGCTACCATATATCGCTAATCTGATAACCCCAGTTTTTAGGAGGGTTTTTATGCTTGCAAGGTTTAACCTTTTCCCCTCAGTAGTGGTCTCAGGTAGATACAAGGGTGTTCCGTACAGGGATAGACTTTGTAACTGTAATCTTGGGGAACTTGACTCTATTACCCATATCCTTCTCCGCTGTCCCAAATACTCCATTATGCGCAATAACCTGATTCGCCCTTTCCTCCCTTCGCAGAGAGATTTTCTGGACAGGGACTTAAATTTTTTTTTAGCAGACCAGAGCCCAGCAACAACACTATCTGTCGCTGAATTTTTGACCTACGTATGGAAATCAAGAGTAATTCTCTGTAATTCTTGTAAATCATGTTAGGATTGTCTTGTATTTTGGAATATCGGGAATATTGGTTGATGTTGTTCTTGTACTACCCCTTAAATGTCTCCTTGCCTGGTTTACTTATGTTATGCCAATAAAGGTTTCTGTTCTGTTCTGATGAAGAAAGGATATGTCCCTGTTGTGCAAATGGTATTGAGTCTATAGAACACGTCATATTTGATTGTAAGGCATATAATAACATCCGCGAATCGCTTCCTTTTCCATCCCTTGCTGGACCTTGGATGCTTCTTATTCTCTGCCGTGCTGCCGCCTTCCTCCTGCGCAGGGACCAGATAGTGGCTCTGTGCGACTGGGGATGGAGAGGGTGGATTGGATTCTCTAGCAGAATTTGTATCTTGTGCTTTGTGGCGTGGCCGTGGTTGTGCACCGATACAGATATATTGGGGGTTGCCTATGCTTGCGCATTCACAACACAAAAGTCGTGTGGTTAACCTTTGCAATCACCTTCCAGCGTAGCAGAAGTGCAGTAAAGGGCGACCGATACCCCGTGGAACGGGACGGTGTGAAACGCCTGCAGAAATAAAAATAGGGTGGCCCATTGTCATGTAAATGCACCCCGCACAGCCAGAGATATTTCTATTAACGGTGCCCATTGTGAAGAATAACTAGGATGCGAGAATACTGGGACGATCTTCGCATGCCAGAGAATGCATGCAATCTCTCTGTGTGTTTTTTAAAAAAGAGAACTCTGACTCAGGGATGGCTTGCGTTTGACTTAAGCCTCCCCCCATGTACATGTTTCTCTGAATTTAGAGGTCACTTAAGATTTTTTTTTAATTTAAAAAAATAACTTTTAGAATAAGTGCTTTATCACAAAATCAATCATAAGATTTGAGGTCATACTTTGAGGCCCATTGAACTGGGTATATAGTCTCAGAGTTGTGGCTGACCCTTCACAAGCCACATCAGCTTCCTGTTTCCAGCAACCGGTAGTTTGAAACATACATGATATGTAGGGTTGCCAAATGGGGGCGGGGGGCGGGGAAACTTCCGCTTTGGAGGCCTGATTTCCGCTGCGGCGGAATCGGGCCCCGGGGGGAACTCCGCCCCCCAATGTTCCCTCTAAGCTGTGGAGTCCTGTGAGCAAAACATCTACTTTGTGAGCTACTGGCATTAAAGTTGTGAGCGAGCAATCTGGCTATTGCATAAATCAGTTTGCTCTGGAGCCATCCTTCCTGAGCGAAGGCAAAAATCTGTGAGCTGGAGGCTAAAAAACTGTGAGCTAGCTCACACCAACTCAGCTTAGAGGGAACACTGCCGCCCCCCCCAAAGCTGCGTCACCATATGGTTTTCCCCCCGACGAGCTCGGCCACGCCCCCAACGTCAGCAACGTTGCACGTCACTTCTGGTGACGTGGCGGCGGCGCGTGTGCGCTTTGACCTTCCCCCGGACTCGACGGAGCCTCCCCCGCTGGTAAGTTTGCCAGACTTGGCAACCCTAATGATACGTGAGGCTTCATATATTTGTCTAATCAGATCAGTCCCCCTCATTTATTTCAGTTCCATTCTGATGAACCACAGGGCACAAATCAAACATAACAGACTGTAGAACATAAGAAGGAGAAGAGGAGATTGGATTTATACCCCGCCCTTCACTACCCTAAGGAGTCTCAGAGCGGCTTACAATCCCTTGAGTGGGGAATCAAACCCGGTTCTCCCAGATTAGAGTCCGCGCTTCTAACCACTAGACCAAACTGGCAAAACACGCGTGACGTACCGCACCATAAGCAAAATACCAGTGTCGTACATAGACTTACATTTACCTAATCATGTTAAAAACCTGTGTGAGTTAGTGGCCGTTGATAATATCCCATTGTGATCAGATTAATGTTGAGTAAACAGCTCATATTTTGAGAAAGATTTTAAAGTTTATTCGCTTTATAGCCTGCCTTTCTTGCTGACACTCAAGGTGGATTACAAAATATTAAAAAAATAAAGGAAACAGCATAAGGCACCCAATCATCAGGGTAATAGGTTTAGGAAAACAGTGGAGAGAGAGAGAGAGAGAGAGAGAGAGAGAGAGAGAGAGAGAGAGAGAGAGAGGGGAATCAGACCTGATACATGCAGTGCAGAAAATTGAATTAAAAAAGCAGAAGACAATGAAGAACAAGATGAAGCATAAGCCAGTGATGCTTGCTCAGTGGCTTAGTGGTTTCTGGGGACTGTTCCACCAATGGGACACCTTCCCCATGTTCTAGGAAAGGGACTAAGGCCATTGTGCAGTGAGGCTTGTGGTTGGGAGGTAGTTCTTCCCATGAGACAGCTGCTGGAATGACTGGAGGACAGGTAAGCTTCCTTTTGTTGTGAACCTCAGGCCAGTGGTCGGAATGCCGGGAGATCAATCAGAATTTTCCGGAGCGATGAGTGGAGGCTGGCAGCCGGAACAAGGTCCGAGAACACACGGTTGTGTCTGCACCGAGGCAGGTGAGCGTGGCTGCTTATAGCCAGACCCTCCCTTCCCTGGGAGGCGACCTGCAAAGAGTCGCAGCCCTTCACGTTGCATTGGCAACAGCTGAAGCCTGGCACCCCTCCTTCTCTCCTGCACCTCCAGACGCTGGCATGCCCGCGTCTGGGACATTCAGGTGAGCTGGGTGGGGACTTTGGAGGTGTCTCCAACTGGGGGTGCTGGGCCAGGCTCTTCCTCTGACTGCACCTCAGACTCTTCGCCTTGCTGCCCCTCCTGCGCAGATGCTGGAGCCTCCTCTCCCTCAAGCGCTGGCAAAGGTTCCTCCTCCAGGCTGACTCTGGAGGAGGCTGGGTTGCTCCGTGCCTCTTCCTCGTCTGAGGATGTCATGGCTCAGGTGGGGTGTCACCTGACGCTGCCACCACTCTGGTTCCAGGCTCCCTTGAGAAGGCCCAGAGCACCTTCCCAAGGCCTTCAGACCTCCCTTTTGGATGAATAATAGGCGTGAGGACCAGGCAGAGTGAACAATGAAAATAGTTTATTTTATAGGAGGTCAAACAAACAAGGTGCAGAATAATAATGGTAAGTGGGTGAAAAGAAAAGACATCAAATGCCCAAACGCGTCTAAATATATACTGTCCCTAGTCCGCTATCTCAAGTGGCACTAGACAACTCACCCTTCCCTCAGGATGAGGGTTTCTTCCTGCAGCAGCCTTCCTTCTGGCTCTGCCCTCTGGGAAGAAAGAACAGCTTTTCCTGCTGCTCCAGATCTTTTATTCCAAGCCCTCCTCTTTTCCTATTGGTCAATTTTGGCTCCAGAACCTCTCAGGGGCTTCTGGGAGTTGTAGGCCCAGCCTCACCTACTGCTAGCCAGGCTCCCTGGGCCTAGTAGGCCTCTGGTGGCACAGCCCAGATCACGACAGAGGAATAGTCAGCCTCGGCTGAGCCCAGGACCTAGGACTAGCAGCCTCTTTTCCTATGGATATGCTGAGCTGGCCCATTTAGCTCCAAAAGTGTCTCTGGGCAGTGCTTCGGAGGGTTTCAGACCGTGCTGGAAAGCCAGGGGATTGTGCCTGGCACCTTTCACGTGCCAAGCATTCACCCTGTAGCCTTGGTAAAGTACAAAACCCCCAACTGTCGGAGTCTCCCTTCATACGCCAGACGATCCCCATTGTCCTTTTGTCATTTTAGTTGCCCTGTTAATGGGAATGAGCCTGGATCAAAAATTCGCCAGCGCAACGTGTGACACCCTGACATTCCTTCAAGTTGCTTGAAAAGCTTGGCACCTGTTTTGAAATCCCGGTGGGAATGATAATGAGCGAAGACCACTTTCTTCCTACGTACACACGGGAAACATTTGGCAAAAAGCGGTCTGCTGTTGTCGACAGAGGTTGGTCAAAGGTCAGGGGCAGAGAAATGGCTTCCCCAAACACTGGCTTCTTTCGATCCTGGGGCTGGAGAGGCCCAGTTAGACCCTAGGACGGGGGTGGCCAAACTTTGCTGAACATACGAGCCACATAGAATAAACATCAGATGTTTGAGAGCCGCAAGACATGAACAAATATTACATGTTTTTATTTGGAAAATATGCAGATCTGCTTTTTTTTATTAACATTAAATGAGGCTGCCAAAAATAATAACAAAAAGGGGTAAAAGCAGATACTGATATTTATTTGTCCAATGATATTTGTTTGCTAATGATATCTAGCTTCCCCAGCTGCCCTGCCGGGAGCCGCACAATATGCGTGAAAGAGCCGCATGCGGCTCGTGAGCCACAGTTTGGCCACCCATGCCCTAGGACTTTATTCATACAAGACCGATGCATTGTCAGTGAGCTATTGTCCCTGTTCACGGAGCTGTGTTTCTCCTCGGAAGGCCCCATGGCTTGCTTGTGGCATATCTCCTTTCCCAAGAGTCTTAGCTGGTATCGCGCAGTTAGCACTTCTTGTCTTCTCGTCAATCTTAATTACACAGACAACCTGCTTGTGGCTCCGGGAAAGCGCTTAACATTTTATGGACCTTTCGGATTGTAGCCTCTGGTCACTCAGCGCTTGTTTTGAAGCGTCATTCACGGTCCGGCATTCTTCCCTGATGTCTTCTCTCCTCCTGCTCTTCGCTTTGGACGTGTGCTAGGGAATGAAAGATCGCAAGACAGAGTGAGAGAGTGACATGATCGAGGTTTATAAGATTAGGCATGGGAAAGAGCAGGTAGAGAAAGAGGTACTTTTCTCCCTTTCTCACAATACAAGAACTCCTTGTGGGCACTCCATGAAATTGCTAAGCGGTCGGGTTAGAACAGATAAAAGGAAGTACTTCTTCACCCAAAGAGTGATTAGAACATGGAATTCACTGCCACAGGAGGTGGCGGCGGCTACAAGCATGAATAGCTTCAAGAGGGAATTGGATAAGCATCTGGAGCAGAGGTCCACCAGTGGCTTTTAGCCACAAGGTATAGATAGGAACTCTCAGGCTGGGGCAAGTGATGCTCTGTCTTCTTGGTGGGGGGGGGGGGCACTGGTGGACCTCCTGATGGCACCTGGTATTTTTGGCCACTGTGTGGCAGAGTGTTGGACTGGATGGGCCATTGGCCTGTTCCAACATTGACTGCCAGTGAGGGGGAGCTCACCACCTCCCGGGGCAGCCGATTCCACAGTTGCACAACTGTGACTGTCAAAAAGTTTTTCTAATATCCAGCCGATAGCTTCCCACCCTTCATTCAATCCCATCCTTGTGAGTCCTCTCTTCTGCCGCTAGGAATGATGCCTCTTTGTGCCAGGGGGACGTGCCTCTGCTGGTGGAATGAATCCACAGGGCCCAGTCCTTGGAAGGGCAAATGCAGTGGTGCTTTGCCACATTGCTCCTCTACAGAAACATGCTGAACCTAATTCAGTCCCATGCCAGGATTTCCCATTTTTGGGGGTGGTCGCATTACTAGTATCTAGAGCAGGGGTGTCAAACATGTGGCCTGGGGGCCGGATCAGGCCCCCGGAGGACTTCTATCAGGCCCGCAGTGGAACTGGCTGTCTTCTGCTTCTTTTTCCAGTTCTGCCGCTGCTGCGTCATCGTAGGTTTGCAGCTTACAGATACACACCCGAACAGCATACTCAAGACTGCGACAGCACAGACATTTTGATGCAGTAATTCAGAGCAGGGGAAGTTATCAGACACTGTGAATTAAACAAAATATTGCAAGAGTGCTAATGTTTTAAGCATGTTTTTTATTTTCAGTTTTAAAAAAACCCTTTTTATTTGTGTCCTTTAATAAAGTTTATATCTCCGCTACCTGGCGTTACATTTTATGATGCACACGGCCCTGCCCAACGAGGCCTCTTTTATGTCAGATCTGGCCCTCATAACAAATGAGTTTGACACCCCTGATCTAGAGCTTATGTGGTGTCAGAGGGGAGCTGGGTTTATCTGCAGTATAGAAGATCTTGGCTTGAGTCCTGTAGCACCTGAGAGACCCACAAGATTTTCTGGGCATGAGATTTTGAGCCTAAAGCTCTCTTCATCACTGTGCCGTGGCCCCCTCTCGATCATATGCTGTTTCCCCAATGGTGCTGGGTGGTGTATGCAGATGGGAGCACCACTGATGTGCCTTGCCAAAAGTGCCGCCTTCATGCACTCCTTGCAGTTTCTGCCCTGGCAGCGTGGGGCCGGGGGGGCTTGGCTGCGGTGGGCCCTGCCAGAAACCCCGGGCCCCGACTGCTGCCCCACCTCTGGGTACGCTGATGCCGGCCCTGCCCGCGAGCGCCGTGGCATGCAGAGACTCGGGTGTTCCAGCGACGATGAGGCTTTGTTGAAAAGCAGCTTGAACTCGATATCTTTGTTTATCACTTCGTGGGCCCCGGGGCCGGCTGTGCTTAAGTAAAAAAAGGCAGCTGCCGGATGCCATTCCCTGCAGTTGCTTCACCCCTCGCCGGTCGGGTCGCGGAGCTGGGTGCGAAGGGGCAGTGGACATGAGCCTTTGTCGCGGCCGAAAGGTTGGGCGTCGCTGCGACACAGACAGAACTCGCTGGTCTCCCTGGGGAGGCCCTCAATTTCGGCACTCTGAGGTGCCTCGCGTGTCTTCCACCGGGTCTTCCAGAAAGGCATCGAGCCTCTCTAGCGTGACATATAATGTTTACCAAGTGGGAAAAGTTGTCTTCGTTCAGTGGTAGAGAACCAGTCTCTGCTTCCCTTGCTGTTGTGCCTGGCTCGGTACCAGGACCCCCCAAAACAGAAAGCCCCCAAAGCCACTGAGGGTTGTTCCTCAAAACTTGGGAGGTGCCCCCTTCGAATTGCAAACCCCGGCTTGGTCCTGGGGGTGGCTTCAGAAACCCGTGTTTGAGCTGCCTTCGGAAGCAGTGAGACGGCAGGAAGTAGGCTGCTTGTGTGCTGCTGGTTTTGTTCTTCTTAAGCCAGTTTGGTTGTAGCGGTGAAGTGCGCTGGGAGAACCGGGTTTGATTCCCCACTCCTCCACTTGCACCTGGCTGGATCGCCATTGTACCACCAACGCCCCATGATTTCTGTACATGTTCACCATGATGCGGGCTCCCCTCTCTCCCCCCCCCCCCCCCGCCAGTGTTTCTAATCATGGTGGGAGAAAAGGGGAGTGGACATGCTGGCATTGTGCTGGCAAAAACTGGAAGTTGTTAGCCTGACTGCCTTATCTACGACAGAGGCGTTATTAATTTCGGTGATGCTGCCCAATGTATACAGGAAGCGCAACCCTCGGAGGAAGTCCGATTTACAAATGGAGACGAGGCTAATATCTGATGAAAGCAATTGGTTCCTTTTATTTCCTAACTCTAGTTCACATACGTACGTAAAAACAGATTCACACACACAAGCACGCAAGATCCTCAGTTGTTACAGAAATAGCAAATAGTTACTTTTACACTAACGGAATGGGGAAGGGAGTAGCAAATACTTATCTGATCAGAGGCTTGATCTTCCCAACGAAGAATAGGTGAAATATACAGGCTAACTATAAGTACTCTACTGCACACGGTTGGAACCATCCAAACACGTGCGGACCTCTAGGCTGCAGTCCACGAGGTCAGAGAGAAAACAAAGGATTATAATAGCAGCAAGACTATAAGTTACTGTAGTTTCTGTCAGAGCTGTCCTTGAAAAAGAGCAGTGTCTGTCAGAGCTCTCTCAGCCCCACCCACCTCACTGGGTGTCTGTTGTGGGGAGGGGAAGGGGAAGGGGTTTGTAAGCCGCTCTGAGACACCTTCGGGTAGTGAAGGGTGGGGTATAAATCCAGTCTCCTCCTCCTCCCTCCTCCCTCCTCCCTCCTCGTCCATCAGACAAGTCCTGCAAGGAAAGGTGGAAGGACCCGCGTTTAGCCTGGAGAAGGGAAGACTCGGGTCGGCCTGGGTGTGACACTCTTCAGATACCCGAAGGGGGGTCACGCAAAGTGAGCAAAGAACACCGAGGCAGCTGATGCGGAGCTGGGGCTGAGCCCCTCTGCCTTTAAAGGGTGCCTTTAAAGGTGGAGCCTGCTGAAGGGGTGGGAACCGAAGGGCTTGGGCTCTTGGCCTGCTGTCCTGCCGGATGGGAGACCGGGCATCCTAAGTGATATTGGAGGACCAGCAGCCTGGCACGGACTTTCACCTGTACCGTCCGTTTGGGCTCTTTTGTCTGGATGCCCCAGGTTGCCAAGGAGCGGGCTGTGAAGACCCTTGGCCTCAAGTAGTGTGCCTCCCACATGAACACATGAGCCAGACTGCTGGTCCATCAGGGTCAGAATTGGTCTATTCAGGCCGGCAGCGGTTCTCCAGGGTCTCAGGTCGAGGTCTTCCCCATCACCTACTGCCTAGTCCTTTTTTAACTGGAGATGCTGCCAGGGACTGAACTTAGGACCTTCTGCGTGCCAAGCAGAGGCTCTGCCACTGAGCCACGGCCCCGCCCCTCCTCTCCCCTCCCCTTCTGGAACTTGTTCCTGAGGAACAAATCTTGAGAATGTAATCATAGAATTATAGAATCATAGAATGTTAGAGTTGGAAGGGACCTTGCAGGTCATCTAGTCCAACCCCCTGCACTCTGCAGGAGCACAGCCGAAAGATAACCCTACATACCTACAACATACCCGAAAGATGGCCGTCCAGCCTCCGCTTGAAAACGTTCCACTGCTCAACCACTCTGACAGTTAGGAAGATTTTCCGGATATTTCTCCCTTGTGATTCCCTCCCATTAGATCTAGTCTTGCAATCCGGAGCAAGAGAGAATAGATCTGCTCCATCTTCTAAATGGCAGCCCTTCAAATACTTGAAGACTGCAATCTCTCTCTTTTCCTTAAACAGAAACATTTGCACTGTGTTTGGCTTTTTCCTCTTTGCTTGTTTGTTTTAAATTGTGTTTTGGTTGCTTAAGTTATATCTTTGTAGGCTGCTTTGAGAGCCGGCTGGGGAGGAAAGCCGGGTAAAAATACTGAATGAAATGAAATGAATGGTTCTCCGCTGTTCCAAGGGGCAAGACGAGATCCGATGGGCTTCGGAGGACCTCCCTGACTATAAGAGCCATTTGAAGCAATGATCTTGGCTGGAGGCTTGAAGCTTTCTGTCGGGGATGTTGTAGCTGAAGCTCTCTCTAAGCTGTGGAGTGAGCAAAAATCCTACTTTGTGAGCTGCCGGCATTCAAGTTGTGAGCGAGCGATTTGGCTGCTGCATAAATAGTTTGCTCTGGAGCCCTCCTTCCTGAGCCCAGACAAAAACGTGTGAGCCGGAGGCTAAAAAAACTGTGAGCTAGCTCACGCTATCTCAGCTTAGAGGGAACACCGGTTGTAGCTCAAGGGTCCCCAGCCTTTTTCCCCGAGCCTGCGGGCACCTTTGCAATTCTGACACTGTGTGGTGGGCACCGCCACAAAATGGCTGCCATAGGAGGTGGAGCTGGCCACAAAATGGCTGCCACAGTTTCCCTCCTGTCGTACAGTGAAGATCCGTGTGCTGTCATGGCAGCTGCTGCCAGAGCAACGGTTGTAGGAATCTGTACAGCCAATCAGAAGCCTTGCTGAGCAGAAGCCCCGCCCACTTACTAAAAAAAACTTGGCAGGTGCCAAGAAAGGTGTCATGATTAAGAGCGCGGACTCTAATCTGGGAGAACTGAGTTTGATTCCCCACTCCTCCACATGCAGCTGCTTGTGTGACCTTGGGTCAGTCATAAGTTCTCTCAGAGCTGTTCTCTCGAGTGCAGTTCTCGAAAGGACTCTTTCAGCCCCACCTGCCTCCCAGGGTGTCTGTTGTGGGGAGGGGAAGGGGAAGGAGTTTGTAAGCTGCTCTGAGACTCCTTTGGGTAGTGAAGGGCGGGGTATAAATCCAATCTCCTCCTCCTCCCCCTCCCCCTCCTCCCCCTCCTC